>NC_092343.1:256590000-256600000 GCF_046630445.1 Rutidosis leptorrhynchoides
TAATCTTGAGATACCATAGACACGTATACAATGTTTCGACCTATCATGTCGACACATCTATATATATTTCGGAACAACCATAGACACTCTATATGTGAATGTTGGAGTTAGCTATACAGGGTTGAGGTTGATTCCAAAATATATATAGTTTGAGTTGTGATCAATACTGAGATACGTATACACTGGGTCGTGGATTGATTCAAGATAATATTTATCGATTTATTTCTGTACATCTAACTGTGGACAACTAGTTGTAGGTTACTAACGAGGACAGCTGACTTAATAAACTTAAAACATCAAAATATATTAAAAGTGTTGTAAATATATTTTGAACATACTTTGATATATATGTATATATTGTTATAGGTTCGTGAATCAACCAGTGGCCAAGTCTTACTTCCCGACGAAGTAAAAATCTGTGAAAGTGAGTTATAGTCCCATTTTTAAAATCTATTATTTTTGGGATGAGAATACATGCAGGTTTTATAAATGATTTACAAAATAGACACAAGTACGTGAAACTACATTCTATGGTTGAATTATCGAAATCGAATATGCCCCTTTTTATTAAGTCTGGTAATCTAAGAATTAGGGAACAGACACCCTAATTGACGCGAATCCTAAAGATAGATCTATTGGGCCTAACAAACCCCATCCAAAGTACCGGATGCTTTAGTACTTCGAAATTTATATCATATCCGAAGGGTGTCCCGGAATGATGGGGATATTCTTATATATGCATCTTGTTATTGTCGGTTACCAGGTGTTCACCATATGAATGATTTTTATCTCTATGTATGGGATGTGTATTGAAATATGAAATCTTGTGGTCTATTGTTACGATTTGATATATATAGGTTAAACCTATAACTCACCAACATTTTTGTTGACGTTTTAAGCATGTTTATTCTCAGGTGATTATTAAGAGCTTCCGCTGTCGCATACTTAAATAAGGACAAGATTTGGAGTCCATGCTTGTATGATATTGTGTAAAAACTGCATTCAAGAAACTTATTTTGTTGTAACATATTTGTATTGTAAACCATTATGTAATGGTCGTGTGTAAACAGGATATTTTAGATTATCATTATTTGATAATCTACGTAAAGCTTTTTAAACCTTTATTGATGAAATAAAGGTTATGGTTTGTTTAAAAATGAATGCAGTCTTTGAAAAACGTCTCATATAGAGGTCAAAACCTCGCAACGAAATCAATTAATATGGAACGTTTTTAATCAATAAGAACGGGACATTTCAGTTGGTATCAGAGCGTTGGTCTTAGAGAACCAGAGAATTTGCATTAGTGTGTCTTATCGAGTTGTTAGGATGCATTAGTGAGTCTGGACTTCGACCGTGTTTTCTTTAAAAATGATTGCTTAACATTTTTGTTGGAAACTATATATTTTTAACATATGAATATTATGTGATATATTAATCTCTTAACGTGTTTGATATTATGTGATAGATGTCTACCTCTAGAACAAGTCCCATTGACTCACCTAATAATAATGAAGAGTCAAATGTAAATTGGAATGATTTGTGGACTGATTCACAAGTTCCCGAAGAGGAACCGGAAGAAGAGTCGGAACCGGAAGAAGAATCGGAACCGGAAGAAGAATCGGAACCGGATGAAGAAATAGAACCGGTGGGGGAAATAATAAAACGGTTAAGTAAAAGAAAATCCTCAACCAACCGACCAAAGTTAATTATGGTCAATGGTGTTTCCGCCAAGGAAGCAAAATATTGGGAGGATTACCAATTCTCCGATGAATCGGATTCCGACGAGAATTCCGATGATGTTATAGAAATTACCCCAACTGAATTTAAAAAGGCAAAAGAAAATAATAAGGGAAAGGGCATAAAAATAGAGAAATCTAATTCCAACCCCGATGAACTTTATATGTATCGTCAACCCCCGAAGTCCTTAAGTTGTAACAATGACCCGGGAACCTCTAAACCACCAGGTTTTTCTAAACCAATGTGGACAACGACGGCTCGTATTAGGGGAACATCATATATCCCTAGAAACTTGGCAAAACGAACCAAAACCGAAGAAGAAGAAACGAGCGAGTCGGAATAAGATAGTTGTATTCGTGTGGTGTAATATATGTAATATAGTGTTCTTATGCTTTATGATATATGTAAAAATTGCTTGTATTAATAAGTATTTTTTTATGAATCTAACTCTTGTCTATTTTACAGTTTAAAAACACAAAATGGATAGACAACCCAATATTTTAAGAGACCTACCCGGAGACATGATTGATGAAATCTTGTCTAGAGTCGGCCAGAATTCTTCGGCACAACTATTTAAGGCGAGATCAGTTTGTAAGACATTCGAAGAACGTTCCAAGAATGTCTTGGTTTATAAGAGACTTTCGTTTGAAAGATGGGGGATATCACATTGGGAAACCCATAAGTTACGATGTGTTTACTTTGACGCATATATTGCGGGGAACCCAAATGCTATTTTACGCAACGGGTTAAGAAATTATTTTGACTCAATATATCCGAATATTGGACTTCGTGATTTAGAAAAAGCGGCTAACATGCAACATAAAGAAGCATGTTATGCTTACGGATTAGTAATGTTCGCTTCTCACCAAAGTGAGAACAAGAACATCGGGCTACAACTATTAAACAAAACGTTTCCACAAGTGACGGAGTCGGTAATTGGGGTAAGAAATGAGGTTTTTAGATTATTACGGGACTGTTGGACATTACGTAACCCTCGTCCCTTTGATGACGTTACAACACGCTGTCTTATCAACGGCCATAACGGTTATGTTGCACAAGACCAAGGATGGGAAGTAGTCCTAGTAAAACCAGAATGCATGACTTGTTTCTGGACGTATGAATTACGTGTCTTTATTGCCTTTGCTGAACGACTTGTGTACTAGCTAGAATTGTCTTCACAACTATCTTGTATCAAAGTTATTGTGTACTATATTTCATGCTTTATGTAAAATAAGCGGTATTGTAAGTTTGTAAAATATTGTATAAAAGTTTGAATGCGAAATATTATTATAATCAGTTTTTCATATAGAATTGTAGTAGTTGAATTGTATATTAGCTACTAAGTATGAACTTAACGGGTAGGTACTACCCGAATTTAAACTTATAAAACGCTAATATGAAGAAAAAGCTTTTATAAATGAGTTCATATTATGCTACGAAATACTATTAACTACTCTTAATATTCTGTATGATTAACTTGTTCCATTTAACTATTTTGAAGGAAATGGCACCGACTACTCGACACACCGTGAATATGAATGAAGAGGAATTCCGTACTTTTCTAGCTTCAAACATAGCCGCAGTACAGGCTGCGCTACATACCAACAATAACCTTGGATCTAGCAGTACAGGAAATCGTGTAGGATGCACCTACAAAGAATTCACTGCCTGTAAACCTTTGGAATTTGATGGAACCGAAGGACCGATCGGATTGAAACGGTGGACCGAGAAGGTCGAATCGGTGTTTGCCATAAGTAAGTGTACTGAAGAGGACAAAGTGAAGTATGCTACGCATACCTTCACAGGTTCTGCGTTAACATGGTGGAATACCTATCTAGAGCAGGTGGGACAAGACGATGCGTACGCACTACCGTGGTCAGCATTCAAGCACTTGATGAACGAGAAGTACCGTCCCAGGACCGAGGTCAATAAGCTCAAGACAGAACTTAGAGGGTTACGAACCCAAGGATTTGATATTACCACGTATGAAAGACGATTCACAGAATTGTGCCTATTGTGTCCGGGAGCGTTCGAAGATGAGGAAGAGAAGATCGACGCGTTTGTGAAAGGATTACCGGAAAGAATCCAAGAAGATATAAGTTCACACGAGCCCGCCTCCATACAACAGGCATGTAGAATGGCTCACAAACTAGTGAACCAGATTGAAGAAAGAATTAAAGAACAGACTGCTGAAGAGGCCAATGTGAAGCAAGTCAAAAGAAAGTGGGAGGAAAACGGTGATAAGAATCACCAATACAACAACAACAGCAATTACAACAATAATCGCAACAATTATCCCAACAATCGCAACATCAATCGCAACTACAACAAACGGCCCAACAACAACAACAACAACTACAACAATCATCCCAACAACAATAATAACCGCAACAACAACAACAATCAGAAGCAGCTATGCCAAAGGTGTGAAAAGAATCACTCGGGGTTCTGCACCAAATTTTGCAACAAGTGTAAAAGAAATGGTCATAGTGCAGCGAAGTGTGAGGTCTACGGACCAGGGGTTAATAGAACGAAAGGAACAAATGGTGTCGGAACGAGTAATGGCGGAGCAAGTAGTGTCGGAGCAAGTTATGCCAATCTAGTTTGTTATAAATGTGGAAAACCGGGCCACATTATTAGAAATTGCCCGAACCAGGAGAACACGAATGGACAAGGCCGCGGAAGAGTTTTCAATATTAATGCGGCAGAGGCACAAGAAGACCCGGAGCTTGTTACGGGTACGTTTCTTATTGACAATAAATCTGCTTACGTTTTATTTGATTCGGGTGCGGATAGAAGCTATATGAGTAGAGATTTTTGTGCTAAATTAAGTTGTCCATTGACGCCTTTGGATAGTAAATTTTTACTCGAATTAGCAAATGGTAAATTAATTTCAGCAGATAATATATGTCGGAATCGAGAAATTAAACTGGTTAGCGAAACATTTAAGATTGATTTGATACCAGTAGAGTTAGGGAGTTTTGATGTGATAATCGGTATGGACTGGTTGAAAGAAGTGAAAGCGGAGATCGTTTGTTACAAAAATGCAATTCGCATTATACGAGAAAAAGGAAAACCCTTAATGGTGTACGGAGAAAAGGGCAACACGAAGCTACATCTTATTAGTAATTTGAAGGCACAAAAACTAATAAGAAAAGGTTGCTATGCTGTTCTAGCACACGTCGAGAAAGTACAAACTGAAGAAAAGAGCATCAATGATGTTCCCATTGCAAAAGAATTTCCCGATGTATTTCCGAAAGAATTACCGGGATTACCCCCACATCGATCCGTTGAATTTCAAATAGATCTTGTACCAGGAGCTGCACCAATAGCTCGTGCTCCTTACAGACTCGCACCCAGCGAGATGAAAGAACTGCAAAGCCAATTACAAGAACTTTTGGAGCGTGGTTTCATTCGACCAAGCACATCACCGTGGGGAGCTCCTGTTTTGTTTGTCAAGAAGAAAGATGGTACATTCAGGTTGTGTATCGACTACCGAGAGTTGAACAAACTTACCATCAAGAACCGCTACCCACTACCGAGAATCGACGACTTATTTGATCAACTACAAGGCTCATCTGTTTATTCAAAGATTGACTTACGTTCCGGGTATCATCAAATGCGGGTGAAAGAAGATGATATTCCAAAGACTGCTTTCAGAACACGTTACGGTCATTACGAGTTTATGGTCATGCCGTTTGGTTTAACTAATGCACCAGCTGTGTTCATGGACCTTATGAACCGAGTGTGTGGACCATACCTTGACAAGTTTGTCATTGTTTTCATTGATGACATACTTATTTACTCAAAGAATGACCAAGAACACGGTGAACATTTGAGAAAGGTGTTAGAAGTATTGAGGAAGGAAGAATTGTACGCTAAGTTTTCAAAGTGTGCATTTTGGTTGGAAGAAGTTCAATTCCTCGGTCACATAGTGAACAAAGAAGGTATTAAGGTGGATCCGGAAAAGATAGAAACTGTTGAAAAGTGGGAAACCCCGAAAACTCCGAAACACATACGCCAGTTTTTAGGACTAGCTGGTTACTATAGAAGGTTCATCCAAGACTTTTCCAGAATAGAAAAACCCTTGACTGCATTAACGCATAAAGGGAAGAAATTTGAATGGAATGATGAACAAGAGAAAGCGTTTCAGTTATTGAAGAAAAAGCTAACTACGGCACCTATATTGTCATTGCCTGAAGGGAATGATGATTTTGTGATTTATTGTGATGCATCAAAGCAAGGTCTCGGTTGTGTATTAATGCAACGAACGAAGGTGATTGCTTATGCGTCTAGACAATTGAAGATTCACGAACAAAATTATACGACGCATGATTTGGAATTAGGCGCGGTTGTTTTTGCATTAAAGACTTGGAGGCACTACTTATATGGGGTCAAAAGTATTATATATACCGACCACAAAAGTCTTCAACACATATTTAATCAGAAACAACTGAATATGAGGCAGCGTAGGTGGATTGAATTATTGAATGATTACGACTTTGAGATTCGTTACCACCCGGGGAAGGCAAATGTGGTAGCCGATGCCTTGAGCAGGAAGGACAGAGAACCCATTCGAGTAAAATCTATGAATATAATGATTCATAATAACATTACTACTCAAATAAAGGAGGCGCAACAAGGAGTTTTAAAAGAGGGAAATTTAAAGGATGAAATACCCAAAGGATCGGAGAAGCATCTTAATATTCGGGAAGACGGAACCCGGTATAGGGCTGAAAGGATTTGGGTACCAAAATTTGGAGATATGAGAGAAATGGTACTTAGAGAAGCTCATAAAACCAGATACTCAATACATCCTGGAACGGGGAAGATGTACAAGGATCTCAAGAAACATTTTTGGTGGCCGGGTATGAAAGCCGATGTTGCTAAATACGTAGGAGAATGTTTGACGTGTTCTAAGGTCAAAGCTGAGCATCAGAAACCATCAGGTCTACTTCAACAACCCGAAATCCCAGAATGGAAATGGGAAAACATTACCATGGATTTCATCACTAAATTACCAAGGACTGCAAGTGGTTTTGATACTATTTGGGTAATAGTTGATCGTCTCACCAAATCAGCACACTTCCTACCAATAAGAGAAGATGACAAGATGGAGAAGTTAGCACGACTGTATTTGAAGGAAGTCATCTCCAGACATGGAATACCAATCTCTATTATCTCTGATAGGGATGGCAGATTTATTTCAAGATTCTGGCAGACATTACAGCAAGCATTAGGAACTCGTCTAGACATGAGTACTGCCTATCATCCACAAACTGATGGACAGAGCGAAAGGACGATACAAACGCTTGAAGACATGCTACGAGCATGTGTTATTGATTTCGGAAACAGTTGGGATCGACATCTACCGTTAGCAGAATTTTCCTACAACAACAGCTACCATTCAAGCATTGAGATGGCGCCGTTTGAAGCACTTTATGGTAGAAAGTGCAGGTCTTCGATTTGTTGGAGTGAAGTGGGGGATAGACAGATTACGGGTCCGGAGATTATACAAGAAACTACCGAGAAGATCATCCAAATTCAACAACGGTTGAAAACTGCCCAAAGTCGACAAAAGAGCTACGCTGACATTAAAAGAAAAGATATAGAATTTGAAATTGGAGAGATGGTCATGCTTAAAGTTGCACCTTGGAAAGGCGTTGTTCGATTTGGTAAACGAGGGAAATTAAATCCAAGGTATATTGGACCATTCAAGATTATTGATCGTGTCGGACCAGTAGCTTACCGACTAGAGTTACCTCAACAACTCGCGGCTGTACATAACACTTTCCACGTCTCGAATTTAAAGAAATGTTTTGCTAAAGAAGATCTCACTATTCCGTTAGATGAAATCCAAATCAACGAAAAACTTCAATTCATCGAAGAACCCGTCGAAATAATGGATCGTGAGGTTAAAAGACTTAAGCAAAACAAGATACCAATTGTTAAGGTTCGATGGAATGCTCGTAGAGGACCCGAGTTCACCTGGGAGCGTGAAGATCAGATGAAGAAGAAATACCCGCATCTATTTCCAGAAGATTCGTCAACACCTTCAACAGCTTAAAATTTCGGGACGAAATTTATTTAACGGGTAGGTACTGTAGTGACCCGAACTTTTCCATGTTTATATATATTAATTGAGATTGATATTTACATGATTAAATGTTTCCAACATGTTAAGCAATCAAACTTGTTAAGACTTGATTAATTGAAATAGGTTTCATATAGACAATTGACCACCCAAGTTGACCGGTGATTCACGAACGTTAAAACTTGTAAAAACTATATGATGACATATAATGGATATATATATATATAGTTAACATGATACTATGATAAGTAAACATATCATTAAGTATATTAACAATGAACTACATATGTAAAAACAAGACTACTAACTTAATGATTTTTAAACGAGACATATATGTAACGATTATCGTTGTAAAGACATTTAATGTATATATATCATATTAAGAGATATTCATACATGATAATATCATGATAATATAATAATTTAAAATCTCATTTGATATTATAAACATTGGGTTAACAACATTTAACAAGATCGTTAACCTAAAGGTTTCAAAACAACACTTACATGTAACGACTAACGATGACTTAACGACTCAGTTAAAATGTATATACATGTAGTGTTTTAATATGTATTTATACACTTTTAAAAGACTTCAATACACTTATCAAAATACTTCTACTTAACAAAAATGCTTACAATTACATCCTCGTTCAGTTTCATCAACAATTCTACTCGTATGCACCCGTATTCGTACTCGTACAATACACAGCTTTTAGATGTATGTACTATTGGTATATACACTCCAATGATCAGCTCTTAGCAGCCCATGTGAGTCACCTAACACATGTGGGAACCATCATTTGGCAACTAGCATGAAATATCTCATAAAATTACAAAAATATGAGTAATCATTCATGACTTATTTACATGAAAACAAAATTACATATCCTTTATATCTAATCCATACACCAACGACCAAGAACACCTACAAACACCTTCATTCTTCAATTTTCTTCATCTAATTGATCTCTCTCAAGTTCTATCTTCAAGTTCTAAGTGTTCTTCATAAATTCCAAAAGTTCTAGTTTCATAAAATCAAGAATACTTTCAAGTTTGCTAGCTCACTTCCAATCTTGTAAGGTGATCATCCAACCTCAAGAAATCTTTGTTTCTTACAGTAGGTTATCATTCTAATACAAGGTAATAATCATATTCAAACTTTGGTTCAATTTCTATAACTATAACAATCTTATTTCAAGTGATGATCTTACTTGAACTTGTTTTCGTGTCATGATTCTGCTTCAAGAACTTTGAGCCATCCAAGGATCCATTGAAGCTAGATCCATTTTTCTCTTTTCCAGTAGGTTCATCCAAGGAACTTAAGGTAGTAATGATGTTCATAACATCATTCGATTCATACATATAAAGCTATCTTATTCGAAGGTTTAAACTTGTAATCACTAGAACATAGTTTAGTTAATTCTAAACTTGTTCGCAAATAAAAGTTAATCCTTCTAACTTGACTTTTAAAATCAACTAAACACATGATCTATATCTATATGATATGCTAACTTAATGATTTAAAACCTGGAAACACGAAAAACACCGTAAAACCGGATTTACGCCGTCGTAGTAACACCGCGGGCTGTTTTGGGTTAGTTAATTAAAAACTATGATAAACTTTGATTTAAAAGTTGTTATTCTGAGAAAATGATTTTTATTATGAACATGAAACTATATCCAAAAATTATGGTTAAACTCAAAGTGGAAGTATGTTTTCTAAAATGGTCATCTAGACGTCGTTCTTTCGACTGAAATGACTACCTTTACAAAAACGACTTGTAACTTATTTTTCCGACTATAAACCTATACTTTTTCTGTTTAGATTCATAAAATAGAGTTCAATATGAAACCATAGCAATTTGATTCACTCAAAACGGATTTAAAATGAAGAAGTTATGGGTAAAACAAGATTGGATAATTTTTCTCATTTTAGCTACGTGAAAATTGGTAACAAATCTATTCCAACCATAACTTAATCAACTTGTATTGTATATTATGTAATCTTGAGATACCATAGACACGTATACAATGTTTCGACCTATCATGTCGACACATCTATATATATTTCGGAACAACCATAGACACTCTATATGTGAATGTTGGAGTTAGCTATACAGGGTTGAGGTTGATTCCAAAATATATATAGTTTGAGTTGTGATCAAT
>NC_092343.1:256625000-256645000 GCF_046630445.1 Rutidosis leptorrhynchoides
ATGACTTCAATTGGGAAATCATTTTACTCAAAACAGTAATTCGGGCAAAACGGGTGAACCGTGGCTCGGATTTAGGTGACCCGAACATGAATATTCGTCTCACCATCAGTCCTAACCAAATGAGGCACCCTAAAGACACCAAGGATGGTCACAAAGTCGGACCCAACCTTGTTCATGCCAAGAACACCTTTCAATCTTTAACAAAAACCAAATTAAGCGTATCTAGGGCTCCGGGAATCGAAACGACATGAATCCGGAGTCTAAAATTAATGTCTTGATGAGAGGAACTCATTTATGTACTTTATTTTAACATTCATATCAGTTATATAGTCAGAATATACGAATCAAACTGCTGTCCAAAATTTACAAACCGAAATCATACGCAAACGAGTAATTCTACGCATTCAAACAACATTACAACAACTTATACATATCATACTATTCATATAACATCAAAATACAGAAAAATAAATAAAAATGAAAAGATCTAGGGTTAGGGTTTATACCCTAATCAAGAATCAAAGTATATGATCGCGTAGAGAACGAAACAAGGAACGCGTTGGTGTTAATTGATTTATGATCCAAGCTACAATTTTAGATGATGATGGTGGTTTATGGTGGTGATGGTGACGGCACAAGGGAGAGGGGGGAGAGAGGAGTTGAGAGAAAATAATAGAATTTAGGTTTTAGGTATAACTTGCTAAAAAAATATGGGAAACAAATGAGAAGCAAAGGGGAGTATACTCCCCCTTAGCTTCGGCCGATCCAAGGGGAGTGGGGTGGGCCCCACTAGCCCATCTCACTAAATGTTAAATTACTTTTGGCCCGTAAGCCCGAACGAACCCCGAAACGCGAAAACACGCTTACGCGATTAAAAATCCGGAAAGATAACAAACGCGCGACGAAAAATAAATATAAATACACCTATTAATAATATGACCTTAAAATATCATATTTAAAATATTTAGGATTTAAAAATCCCGAAAGCTCGACCGTTGGTTTAAAAACCGAAAAGATTCGCCGGATGGAAATCCGCGGAACGTAGAAACGTATAATTTAAAATATGAATACATATATCCACATAACACATAATAATTATTATATATATATTATTACAAAAATAATAATATAGGTCATGGAAATGACGTGGCACACTAACAGTTAACGGTCGTTAAATAATTTAACGGAATAAGATAACGGAAAAAGTAGGGTCGTGACAGTACCTCCCCGTTATGGAAATTTCGTCCCGAAATTTAAGTAGGCGCAGGGGTTGACTCGGCATCTGAGAACAAATGCGGATACTTCTGCTTCATTTGGTCTTCACGCTCCCAAGTGAACTCGGGACCGCGTCTAGCGTTCCATCGGACCCGAACAATAGGAATTCTGCTCTGTTTAAGAGTCTTAACCTCTCGGTCCATGATCTCAACTGGCTCCTCAATAAAATGCAATTGCTTGTCAACCTGAAGTTCCTCCAAAGGAATAGTCTGATCAAATTCAGCCAAACACTTCTTTAAGTTCGAAATATGGAAAACATCGTGAACAGCACTGAGTTCTTGTGGCAACTTCAAACGATAAGCCACCGGTCCAACTCTTTCAATGATCTCAAACGGTCCCACGAAACGAGGACTTAACTTCCCTCTTTTACCAAAACGAATAACACCCTTCCAAGGCGAAACTTTTAACATAACACGATCACCAACTTGAAATTCAACATCTTTCCTTCCTTTGTCGGCATAACTCTTTTGCCGACTTCTAGCAGTTCTCAACCTTTCTTTAATTTGAACAATCTTCTCAGTAGTCTCGTGAATAATCTCTGGACCTGTAAGTTGAGCATCCCCAACCTCATTCCAACAAATATGTAAGACCCGAATATTTATCTTGCTTGTTTGTGTATTAAGACGTTCGAGATTGGGTTTCGCGGATTATTTATATAAAGTTTAAAATGCAAAAGAATCTGTTTCTGTTATGTCGCGCGCCGCGCGGGGATTCGGCGCGCCGCGCCGTTTGCTGCTGACAGAATCCCTTGTTTTTAATTGGTTTAAATGAAGGGCAAATGGGTAATTTCACTTGAGGCCGGATTTGTGAGGCTTATGAGCTAGTTTGGATCAGTTTTGGATCCCATTCACATCCACTCATCATCTTCATCCATTTTAGAGAGAGAGTAAGAGTTTAGAGAGAGATTGGAGGTTTTGGTGAGGAAGAAGCTCGAATCGTTCTAAGTCTCGGGTTTTAAAGTTGTTCCTTTCGTTCTCGGCTACACGGTGATAGTATTGGTAAGCTCAAACTCCGAATTTCAATTATTTAATTTGATATTCAAGTTAGGGTTTTGAGTTAATTAGTTGTAAAACCTCTTAGATGATGAAATGGGTTTATGGTGACTAGTTATTCTTGTCACTTGGCGGGTTTTGGGTTGATTGACGATTTGGCCTTGATTAGGCTTTAATCTTGGGATTTATCACTTGGATTAGTGATTATGGAAGTATTGGAAACCATTTAGGGTATTTGGTTGACTAATTGTGACTTTGGGTCAAATTAGGGTTTGGTTGTGATTATGACCCATTTGGTGACTTAATGAGGTTTATAAACTTAAAATGGATTAAGTTGAAGTATAAAACCGAGTTAAATGTGTTTTGGTGTCAAAACTTATAAAGGACGAGATTTTGACCTTTATGGGTCAAAATTAGGGTTTAAGTGTCTAAATGGGTATGACACGTGTTTGACACTTGAGTTCGGGTTTAATTGGCTTATTAGGACCATTCTCACTTGTGTTAGTGATTATTGGTTAGTTCGGGCACGGTTTGTGCTTGGAAGTGCAATTGGGTCGAAATTGCACTAAGTGTTGAATTGGGTTGGTTTGTAAATCCATCCTAATTGTATTGTTGTAATTGTGATAATGGAATAGGTATTTTCCATTGGCGAGTTGCGGATTACTTGGAAGCTTTCTTCAAGACTTCAAGGTGAGTGATATTATCCTATGTGCATATGTATGTGTAGGATGGGTGCGGGTCGGGTGAAGTGATTTTCGGCTATAGAGCTCACTTCACATGTAGGTGGACTTGATGGACTTTTGTATAAGTCCAATTGGCACGGTTGTGCGTTTTGGTTGACCATCTTTGGCGAAGTACACGTTCGTGTGTACATTATCACACGTGATTGTGATTTGGATGTTATGGCCCCGATGTGGTGGATTTTATAATCCCGTGACCGTGGGTTTGAGTTGGAGAATTGAATCGCGTGTAGTTTCGGATTCACGATGACGCGTGTGGTTTCGGTCATCTTATCGAATGAATCTCGTGTAGTTCGGATTCATGGTGACTCGTGTAGTTCGGTCATCTTATTGAGGTAGTAATCTCGTGTGGTTTCGGATTACTAAGGCTCGTGTAGTTCGGCCAACCTCGATGTTGTGAAGATAGTAATCTCGTGTGGTTTCGGATTACTAAGGCTCGTGTAGTTCGGCCAATCTTCATTGTGGTATTTGGTTCTCGGTATTGGGTTAAGGTGTTAACCTTGTTCGTTTATATTGTTATATATATTAATGTATTGTTGTGTTGTAGCTAACCCTCCGGGTGTAGCTATTTGGAGATGTTCACTTTGTCGTTGGTGGACTCATATTTGTTGTTGTACCTTTAGCTTGATGCTTAGAGATTGTACGGTATGCTTAGTGTAGTTGCTTTATATTTGGATGCTACGGTATGCGGTATTTGTTTGTGTGGCGTATTCATTTTATACATATATATGTATGTAGTATATTATCATTCACTAAGCGTTAGCTTACCCTCTCGTTGTTGACTCTTTTTATAGATTGCATGCGGATGGTGGCTCGGGTAAGCGCGAGGATTTGAGGACTTGCATAGTTTGCGTAGAAGGCTTGCTTTTGGATTTATTAGGATTGGGTAGCGTGTCCCCAATCGCCATGCTCGGCTTTGTTTTGTATTAAGAGTCTTATGGTTTAAAATTGTATTTTTATACTTAAGGGGTAATTTGGGCACGTGTGGGCCCCACTTTGTAAAACTCGCTCAAACCTTAGTTATGTGCTAGTTTTACATATATTAATGTACGGTTAAAAGCGTTTTGGCTAAATGTGTCGGGAACTAGTCAAACATTTTCGTTAAATTGACTTCCGGGGACAGCGGGCTGTCCAGGTGATTTGGCGCGCCGCGCGCCCACCTGGCGCGCCGCGCGGATGAACTGCACCAGAAAATTTTTTTTATGTTGTAAAAATTAACGGGGTTTTGACGTGGTTTGGTTTGGGTTGTTACAAGTGGTATCAGAGCATGGTCTAAGGGATTTAGGTGACTTGAGATAGGTGCCTAGACTTAGACTTGTGTGTGCTTAAATTGTTGCGGGACTTGTAGGATTACGGGTCGGAATGGGTTTGGTTAGTGCCTTGGCTATAGGTTGACTAACGTTTATATTAGTAATGCGGATATTATTAATATGTTGTTGTGTTGTGATAATAATTCTCGCGTGTGTTTGTACCGCGTAGAATTTTGGTTGTGTTTGTGTATATCATCGAGCCAGACGGTCGTTGTACTAACGAGTCGATGCGGCATGTGTGCGTAATAAGAACTTGCAAACCTTATTACGGGTGCAAATCGTGTCTAACAAGTGATGTACGATGAGTGTTTAGCAAGATGGGGCTGTGTCGTGCGTACGGTTTTACACGTTCGTGGACTAATCGTTTTGCATTCTTTAGAATGACGACGCGAAACGAGACCGAGGCGAATGACGCGGAGTTTAACACTAGGGTTGCGGCCGCCGTTGCGGAGCAAATGGGTGCGTTAGAAGAAAGAATGGAAAGGAGGTATTCCGAACTTCAAAGTAGTGGTGAAATGGAACGTTATCTTAAGAGCTTCATGAGGACTAAACCCCCGATGTACGACGGAAAACCGGATCCTTTGGTAAGCACAACTTGGATTTCGGATGTCGAAGGGTGTTTTCGTACTATTGATTGCCCTCCCGAGAGGAAGACGAGACTCGCTACGAGTTTGTTGCGTGGTAGGGCAAGGGATTGGTTGGATGGTAAGATTGATCTTGTCGGTGGTGAGACGTTTATGGCCTTATCATGGGACGAGTTTAAGGAAGAATTCTTTGAGGAGTTCCGGACTTCGGCCGATTTGTGGGAATTGCGTAATGAGTTGCGAAATTTGCGACAAGGATCTATGGATTTGAGTACTCTTAAGACGACCTTTATGGCGAAGGCTCGTTTTTGTCCGGAGTATTTGGGGAATGATCGTTTGTTGATGGGGGATTTCTATCGGACCTTGAATGATGACTTGAAAAGTAGGATTAGTCGGGGTCAAGCGAAATCGTTTTCGGAATTATTCGACTTGGCTAGAGGTTTCGAGTCGTATTCACGATCGAAGAGGGGTGAATCTTCAAGTGAGAAAAGAGTTGTTTCTTATGGTGCTCCGAGTAAGAGGACTAAGGGTCCGAGTGTGAGCACGGGTGGTACGCGAACGGGTATATCGGATTCTAGTACGGCTAGATGTTACAATTGTGGCGTAAGGGGTCACAAGTCTTGGGAATGTTCGGTACCAAAGGGTGGTAGTATGGTGTGCTTCAATTGCCAAAAGGAAGGACATCGTAAGTCGGAATGTCCCAAGTTAGCGGGGACGGGTGCGGCGAGGAGACGTTAAGGTACGTTTAATTTTGATAAATATGTCTTTTGATTATTTATTAAATGCCGTTTGAGTTTGAGTTGTATGCCTTTGTTGTGTATGTTATGCTATGGGTGACGTTCCTAATGGAAGTACCCTAAGGTGATGTTTGATTGTCGGGCGAAGGGCGTAAGACTTGGTGCAACCAAGCATTCCTTAGTATTTGGGGTATGTTTCTACCAAGCCACGGAAATGGTTTTGGTGTTCGATTGTTAAGCGCGTGTTCGCTTGCGTGTCGAAGTTGACGAATCATGAGGTTCGTCGGTTGGTTGGAACCCTTGAGATCGAGTGTTTTAAATCTCGATGGGCGTTGGTAATGGAGTCTTTATGACGCGACGTTAGGTGCCTCTTTTATACCTACTAGCGTGGTGTCGACTCCGATTGTGTTGTAGTTACATTGTACTTAGGGTACCGGGAGGAACCCTTAAGTATACGAGTGACTCGGTGAAATTGACAACTATAGTAATTGGATGATTGCGAGGGTGTAGTTTGTGTAATGCGTGGTACACTTTTCGTTCGAAATGTTTAAGGATTGTTTGAAATCCTTCGTATGCTCAAGGTTGGAGCAAGGTGTAGTGATGGGTCGTGTGTACCCAATCGTTGGTAAAGTCTACCTTTGGTAGCATTGTACGGTTGTACGAGTGTGATATAGGAACGTGGTTCCAAGAGGGGGAGTCGCATTTCCGCACGAGGAAGTTTTAGTGTGATATTTCGGATGATGTTTTTGGTAGATCCGGAAATTTTGTCGAGACCTAGTTTTGGTCAACTTGTGGTAGAGTACAATTTTGGTTAAATTGTACTTATGATATTGGATTGGAATTACCACTGAGGTGGTAATGTGGTAAATCTCGTTGAGAGATAATGGAAGTGTTTGGTGAGCAAGGTGAAATCCTTTGGTTAAGGGAGGTGTGTGTCGGATTCTCTTTTGGGGAATCATTGTTTGGTACCTATGTTTGATATAGGTGGTTCTTGCTCGATTGTGGGGATGGTTAGTGGTATCCGTTAGGATTCACTATAGTGTAGCAGGGCGCGATGTTGCACTACTCGTTGTTTGAGGCCGAAAGTGCGTATGTGATCGATGAAGCATGATCTTTAGGGTCCGCTGACTTCATCGTGGTATTGATGATTTATGAAGCATGACCTTCGGGGTCCGCTGACTTCATTATGGTACGGTTGATTGATGAAGCATGATCTTTAGGGTCCGCTGACTTCATCATGGGAGTACGTGATTGGTGGAGCATGACTTTCGGGGTCCGCTGACTTCATCATGAGCGTGGTGTTATATCGGTGAAGCATGATCTTCGGGTCCGCTGACTTCATCCGGTGTTGAGATTGGTGAAGCATGATCTTCGGGTCCGCTGACTTCATCATGGTTGTGAATCGCGTGTGTTTTCGGATTCACGATGACGCGTGTAGTTTCGGTCATCTTATCGAATGAATCTCGTGTAGTTCGGATTCATGGTGACTCGTGTAGTTCGGTCATCTTATTGAGGTAGTAATCTCGTGTGGTTTCGGATTACTAAGGCTCGTGTAGTTTGGCCAACCTCGATGTTGTGGAAGTGAATCTCGTGTAGTTCGGATTCACAAATGACTCGTGTGGTTTCGGTCATTGCATTGAGGAGTGAGTCTCGTGTAGTTCGGATTCACAAATGACTCGTGTAGTTCGGTCATTCCTCCGGGATAGTGACTCTCGTGTAGTTCGGATTCACTATGGCGCGTGTAGTTCGGCCATTCCCGATTGTTGTTGTGGTGAAGGTAGTGAGTCGCGTGTAGTTCGGATTCACTAAGGCGCGTGTGTTTTCGGCCAGCCTTCGTGTTGTGTGATCTGTCGGTTGTTTTATACACCGATGGTGGGGTCGTGAGGACCATGTTGTGTGATTAGTGATGCGGTAGCCGTGTTTCGCTCACATGTTGTTACGGGTGTGACGAAAGTCGATTTTGTACACCTTGGTTTAGCGTTGCCATCATCGTTTTGGACGTTATCGGTTTTAGCCGTTTGTTATGATGTTACGGTAGTTGCGCTTTGGTCGTATTGCGCACTACAAGGGATGTTAGTGGTTGGTGTTGTCCGTAAGGATTCGTTTGGTTCGTTCTTCATCGTTTTGGGTTGTTGACCTTAGGTTGAGACTTGGTTGCTTGTAGCGTTGTACTCGGTAATAGTACGCTAAGGGATTGATATCTCGGTATGAGATTGGTTGAGTTTTCCCGATGTTAGGGAATGAGCATGGTTTTAGCGCTCGGATGGTGATTTGAATAAATCGCGGGTGACGATTTAGTTGTGGAAGGCGATTCGTTGGGAAGGAATTGCTTAGGAAAGTCGGATTGGGACTTATGTCGAGGACCGTAGGGTGAGGTCCACTTGGTTAAGTGATGAGGATCACGAGGACGTGATCGAGTTTAAGTGGGGGAGAGTTGTAAGACCCGAATATTTATCTTGCTTGTTTGTGTATTAAGACGTTCGAGATTGGGTTTCGCGGATTATTTATATAAAGTTTAAAATGCAAAAGAATCTGTTTCTGTTATGTCGCGCGCCGCGCGGGGATTCGGCGCGCCGCGCCGTTTGCTGCTGACAGAATCCCTTGTTTTTAATTGGTTTAAATGAAGGGCAAATGGGTAATTTCACTTGAGGCCGGATTTGTGAGGCTTATGAGCTAGTTTGGATCAGTTTTGGATCCCATTCACATCCACTCATCATCTTCATCCATTTTAGAGAGAGAGTAAGAGTTTAGAGAGAGATTGGAGGTTTTGGTGAGGAAGAAGCTCGAATCGTTCTAAGTCTCGGGTTTTAAAGTTGTTCCTTTCGTTCTCGGCTACACGGTGATAGTATTGGTAAGCTCAAACTCCGAATTTCAATTATTTAATTTGATATTCAAGTTAGGGTTTTGAGTTAATTAGTTGTAAAACCTCTTAGATGATGAAATGGGTTTATGGTGACTAGTTATTCTTGTCACTTGGCGGGTTTTGGGTTGATTGACGATTTGGCCTTGATTAGGCTTTAATCTTGGGATTTATCACTTGGATTAGTGATTATGGAAGTATTGGAAACCATTTAGGGTATTTGGTTGACTAATTGTGACTTTGGGTCAAATTAGGGTTTGGTTGTGATTATGACCCATTTGGTGACTTAATGAGGTTTATAAACTTAAAATGGATTAAGTTGAAGTATAAAACCGAGTTAAATGTGTTTTGGTGTCAAAACTTATAAAGGACGAGATTTTGACCTTTATGGGTCAAAATTAGGGTTTAAGTGTCTAAATGGGTATGACACGTGTTTGACACTTGAGTTCGGGTTTAATTGGCTTATTAGGACCATTCTCACTTGTGTTAGTGATTATTGGTTAGTTCGGGCACGGTTTGTGCTTGGAAGTGCAATTGGGTCGAAATTGCACTAAGTGTTGAATTGGGTTGGTTTGTAAATCCATCCTAATTGTATTGTTGTAATTGTGATAATGGAATAGGTATTTTCCATTGGCGAGTTGCGGATTACTTGGAAGCTTTCTTCAAGACTTCAAGGTGAGTGATATTATCCTATGTGCATATGTATGTGTAGGATGGGTGCGGGTCGGGTGAAGTGATTTTCGGCTATAGAGCTCACTTCACATGTAGGTGGACTTGATGGACTTTTGTATAAGTCCAATTGGCACGGTTGTGCGTTTTGGTTGACCATCTTTGGCGAAGTACACGTTCGTGTGTACATTATCACACGTGATTGTGATTTGGATGTTGTGGCCCCGATGTGGTGGATTTTATAATCCCGTGACCGTGGGTTTGAGTTGGAGAATTGAATCGCGTGTAGTTTCGGATTCACGATGACGCGTGTGGTTTCGGTCATCTTATCGAATGAATCTCGTGTAGTTCGGATTCATGGTGACTCGTGTAGTTCGGTCATCTTATTGAGGTAGTAATCTCGTGTGGTTTCGGATTACTAAGGCTCGTGTAGTTCGGCCAACCTCGATGTTGTGAAGATAGTAATCTCGTGTGGTTTCGGATTACTAAGGCTCGTGTAGTTCGGCCAATCTTCATTGTGGTATTTGGTTCTCGGTATTGGGTTAAGGTGTTAACCTTGTTCGTTTATATTGTTATATATATTAATGTATTGTTGTGTTGTAGCTAACCCTCCGGGTGTAGCTATTTGGAGATGTTCACTTTGTCGTTGGTGGACTCATATTTGTTGTTGTACCTTTAGCTTGATGCTTAGAGATTGTACGGTATGCTTAGTGTAGTTGCTTTATATTTGGATGCTACGGTATGCGGTATTTGTTTGTGTGGCGTATTCATTTTATACATATATATGTATGTAGTATATTATCATTCACTAAGCGTTAGCTTACCCTCTCGTTGTTGACTCTTTTTATAGATTGCATGCGGATGGTGGCTCGGGTAAGCGCGAGGATTTGAGGACTTGCATAGTTTGCGTAGAAGGCTTGCTTTTGGATTTATTAGGATTGGGTAGCGTGTCCCCAATCGCCATGCTCGGCTTTGTTTTGTATTAAGAGTCTTATGGTTTAAAATTGTATTTTTATACTTAAGGGGTAATTTGGGCACGTGTGGGCCCCACTTTGTAAAACTCGCTCAAACCTTAGTTATGTGCTAGTTTTACATATATTAATGTACGGTTAAAAGCGTTTTGGCTAAATGTGTCGGGAACTAGTCAAACATTTTCGTTAAATTGACTTCCGGGGACAGCGGGCTGTCCAGGTGATTTGGCGCGCCGCGCGCCCACCTGGCGCGCCGCGCGGATGAACTGCACCAGAAAATTTTTTTTATGTTG
The DNA here is from genome assembly GCF_046630445.1 of Rutidosis leptorrhynchoides. Classification (NCBI taxonomy): domain Eukaryota; kingdom Viridiplantae; phylum Streptophyta; class Magnoliopsida; order Asterales; family Asteraceae; genus Rutidosis; species Rutidosis leptorrhynchoides. The sequence continues at coordinate 256,635,432 of NC_092343.1, forward strand.
TAAAAATTAACGGGGTTTTGACGTGGTTTGGTTTGGGTTGTTACAAAATAGGAGATCTACATTTCCTACCGTACAAAGCTTCAAAAGGTGCGGCTTTAATACTTGCGTGGTAGCTGTTGTTATAAGAAAACTCAGCTAACGGCAAATACTTATCCCACCCATTTCCAAAATCAATCACACAAGCTCGCAACATATCTTCTAATGTCTGAATGGTCCTCTCACTTTGACCATCCGTTTGCGGATGATAAGCGGTGCTCATATCCAATCTAGTGCCCAAGGCTTCTTGCAACGATTGCCAAAATCTCGATACAAATCGACTATCTCTGTCGGAAATTATAGAAACGGGAACACCATGCCTCGAAACAATCTCTTTCAAATACAAACGGGTGAGTCTTTCCATGGAATCGGTTTCCCTAATCGGCAAAAAGTGAGCCGACTTAGTGAGTCGATCTACAATCACCCAAATCGCATCGTAGCCACCCGAAACTCTTGGTAACTTAGTGATAAAATCCATAGTGATACCTTCCCACTTCCACTCGGGAATTTCTGGTTGTACCAACAATCCGGACGGTTTTTGATGTTCAGCTTTGACCTTAGAACAGGTCAAACACTTAGCCACATACGTAGCCACATCACCTTTCAAATTTGGCCACCAATACAGCTCCTTAAGATCATGGTACATCTTCCCTGAACCAGGATGAATAGAGTACCTAGACTTATGAGCCTCATCCAAAACAAGTTGTCGCAGTTCACCAAACTTCGGAACCCAAAGACGTCCTACAAAGTACCTAGTACCATCTGCTCGAATCTCGAATTTCTTAGCCATACCTCTTACGTTTTCTTTCACAAAATTCTCTTCCTTTAAGGCTTCTTGTTGTGCCTCAAGAATCTGCCTTGCGAGGTTTGATCTAACTGTCATATTCAAGGCCCTAACCCTGCGAGGTTCAGTCCTTTCTTTACGACTCAATGCATCAGCCACAACATTGGCCTTACCCGGGTGATACAAAAGGTCACAATCGTAATCATTCAACGTCTCAATCCATCTTCGTTGTCTCATGTTCAACTGTTTCTGATCGAGGATATGTTGAAGACTTTTGTGATCTGTGTACACAGTACTCTTGCCCCATACAAATAATGTCTCCAAATCTTAAGTGCAAAAACAACGGCCCCCAACTCTAAATCATGAGTTGTATAGTTCTGCTCGTGAATCTTCAACTGACGTGATGCGTACGCAATAACCTTCCTTCGTTGCATCAAAACGCAACCATAGCCTTGTCGTGATGCGTCGCAATAAACAACAAAATCATCATTACCCTCCGGTAGAGACAATATCGGAGCGGTAGTCAGTTTCTTCTTCAAAATCTGAAAAGCATTCTCCTGTTCATCCTTCCACTCATACTTTTTCCCTTTATGCGTTAAAGCAGTCAGAGGTTTCGCTATACGAGAGAAATCCTGGATGAACCTTCGATAGTAACCTGCCAATCCTAAGAACTGACGAATTTGAGTAGGAGTTTTCGGGGTTTCCCACTTTTCAATCGCCTCAATTTTAGCAGGATCAACTTGTATTCCTTGTTTGCTAACAATGTGACCAAGGAACTGAACTTCTCTTAACCAAAAAGCACACTTAGAGAACTTAGCGTACAACTCTTCTTTCTTTAACAAATCAAGCACTAACCTCAAGTGTTCTTCGTGCTCTTCATCACTCCTAGAATAGATAAGAATGTCGTCGATGAAAACAATGACGAACTTGTCCAGATAGGGTCTACACACACGGTTCATGAGGTCCATGAACACAGCAGGTGCATTTGTCAATCCGAACGGCATAACCAGAAATTCAAAGTGACCGTAACGGGTGCGAAAAGCAGTTTTTGAAACATCAGATTCTTTAACACGCAACTGATGATAGCCAGAACGAAGATCAATTTTTGAATAAACAGAAGAACCTTGAAGCTGATCGAACAGATCATCAATTCTCGGAAGAGGATAACGATTTTTAACAGTGAGCTTATTCAGTTCACGATAATCAATGCATAAACGAAAAGAACCATCCTTCTTCTTAACAAACAGAACAGGAGCTCCCCAAGGGGACGAACTAGGACGAATAAAACCTTTGTCTATCAACTCACGGAGTTGACTTGACAATTCTTGAAGTTCAGAAGGCGCAAGACGATAAGGAGCACGTGCTACAGGAGCAGCACCGGGAACAAGATCAATTTGAAATTCTACCGCGCGTTGCGGCGGAAGGCCAGGTAAGTCATCGGGAAACACCTCGGGAAAATCCCTAACAATATGAACGTCATCAACGTTCTTTACTTCCTTACTAGGATCAACAACATGAGCAAGGATAGCATGACAGCCCTTACGGAGATGTTTACGAACTTTCATACAGCTAATAAGGTTTAACTGTGTGCATTTCTTATCTCCAAAGACCATCAGTGGCTCTCCAATCACATCTGTAATACGAATAGCCTTATCATAACAGACGATCTCGGCACGGTTCGCGGACAACCAATCCATACCAATAACAATATCAAAACTACCAAGTTCAATCGGTATCAAATCTATCTCGAAATCCCTACCACCCAGATTAATGTTACACTTACGATGTACAGTCTTAGCAGTAAGTTCCTTACCATTAGCTACTTCAATAACATAAGTATTGTCTAAGAGAGCTAACGGCGTTTTGATTCTCGGACTTAATTTACTTGACACGAAACTTAAATCAGCCCCTGAATCAAATAACACATAAACTGATAAATCGTTGACTGAGAACGTACCAGTAACAAGCTTAGGATCTTCCTCCGCATCCTTAGCATTAATGTTGAACGCTCGGCCGCGTGCAGTCTCTGCAGTCTTCTTGTTGGGACAAGCATCTCGGAAATGCCCCGGCTTCCCACACTCATAACAAACCCTCGGATTACCTCCATTATTCGATTTCCCATTACCGTTACCGTTACCACCTCTATTACCAACATTATTATTATTACCACCAGTCGCGGGAGTAGCAGACCCCGGCAAAAGCACTGTACAATCTTTAGCAATGTGCCCTTGCTTAGAGCACCTCTTACAAGTAACTGTGCAGTAACCATCATGAACTTTATAGCAACGAGGACACACACGCTGATTTCTGTTGTTAGCACCTGAGGTATCCTGTTTCTTCTGCTGATTTTGGTTTTGATTGCGGTTGTTATCCCACTTTCGTTTCCCATTTTCAGCCTTCTTGACAACCTCCTCACTACTTTCAACAACTGTAGTCTTGCTTCTTCTCAACACCTTGTCATTAAGTTTGTGGGCCATAGACATAGCGGCCTCAATAGTCTGGGGTTCACTGGACTCAACCCCGTGTTCAATCTTCTCGGACAAACCATCAATGTAAGCCTCAATTTTTCGGTCCTCATTCGCATAAACCCTAGGACACAGCAAAGTTAACTCGAAAAACCTTCGTTCATAGGCATCTAACTCGGTGCCATGCATTTTCAAATTCTTGAGCTCAACCTCTAGCTTCTTAAGCTCACCCCGAGGTCTATAGCGGGTGATCAATCTTTCCTTAAAATCATTCCAGGCCAAACCATAAGCTACATCGCTTCCCAAACTACTAACCAGATTATTCCACCATGTCAAGGCACTATCCTTGAGAGTGCAACTAGCGAAACTAACCTTGTCCTCTTCACGGACCCGACTGACCCTGAAAATAGATTCGATTTTCTCGAACCAACGAGTAAGCCCTATTGGTCCTTCCGTACCACTGAATTCTTGAGGTCGACCAGCCATAAAAGTTTTGTGGGAGCATCCCACGTTGTTGTTCACATTGGCGTTAACATCAGCATTTGCTGCCATAGCAGCAGCAATTCCTTCATTGATCAGGCGTTGCATACGCGCTTCAGTGGACTCTCTTGGAGGCATGATCTTCAAAATAGAATAACACATCCGTTAGTACCAAGAATAATACTAGTGTCATAAAGGAATAGATCAAAACACGAAAAGACTAACCATTAAGATATTAGTCAACTAACACTATGAGTAATAACATGACAGTTATGATTGTTATAGAAATAACCATCACATGCATACATATTTTATGATAACATCATACAACATACATAGCACCTAACATACATGAACATATATTACGCATAATATAACATGCCAAGAGCCACAACATCAGAAATAAAACATGATAATGATAATAGATGTCATAAAAATAACCATCCATACATAATGAAAAATATCCCATAACAAAATCTTAATAAAATCCTCGGCAAAACGCCGTACATAACCCAAAATATATGTATAAAAAGGACATTAAGTCTGATGAAATAGATAATCAATATGAATAATCACATCACATTCGCTTAGAGCGGGTGTGATAAGCTGGTCCAGCATGAGTCTCAGCAGGATCCTCATACTTACGCAACTTCCCTTTCACAACATCCAACTCTTCCTTCAACACACGAACAGTGCTCTCGAGAGCCTCGAACTTAGCATTAACTTCTCGATCACGCTTGCGGTTCGCATCCTCAACCCTATGCTTGAAAGTGATAAAGTTACGCATGTCGGCACGGATCTCGTCCATAACTTCATTATGTGGCAAGGTGCGCAAACAATCACTAAGGGCGTTAATACGTGTCACCTCATTATAAGCCCGGTTCATATGAGTAATGGTAGAAAAATAGTAATGAACAGGATCATCAATCTCCGGTTGATTAGCACGACGTCTAGCAGGAGACGGTGGAGCAGGAGCAGCAACAGAGTTATCGCTCGAAGTCGACATCTGCAAACAGCAAAACCGCAAACCACATACCAAAAGATATGAAAGCTAATAATATAACTTATACGAAATGAAATGCATAATAATGCTATAGCAAAATGGTCGGGCTGTAGACTAGACTCTAATGCACCCTAATAACCACGGGTTGACCACATTAAGACCGCCTAGTTCCCTACAACCAGAGCTCTGATACCACATGTGACGACCCCGTCAAAACACTTAACGGATCCGTCAGTTGGTCCCATAGCTTGATCGGACTTAAATGAATTAAATAAACAAAGTTGCATTCTTTTATTTCAAAATGTTCCCCAAAAAGGAAACAAACCAAATTAAGTAGTTTGAAAACCAACCAACCATAATATGAAACCAAAAGTTGACACAAAACATTGCCAACAAACCCACAATTTAAATTATCCAAAATAGAATGCAAATTTAAGTTTCATAAATTGTTTCATAAAATCTGCCCAAATGCATGCAGACTCTTCTAACGACAGCGGAAGCATCAAATAACTCAAGTACCTGTGAAAACATGCAAGTAAACTGTCAACACAAAGGTTGAGTGAATTATAGGTTTAAATAAATAAGTAAACTTTAGACCACAAGATTTAAAAATGTTAGAAAACATTGAACATTATTCCATTATCAATGAGCCACCTGGTAACCACTTAACCCTTTATTTACCCTTGCCAAACACAATAAAAATATACACTTGGACAGTGTATCTACAACAAATTACGAAGTACTAAACATTCCGATTATAAATTGCTAGCGCGACTAGCTCGAAATGGGGTTGTCAAACCCGATAGATCTATCCATAGGATTCGCGTTCACCGGTAGAAACCAATGATTACAGTTACCAGACTAGGGAATATTTTTGTCCAACTCATAATGAATAATTAAATTTAACTGTTACTTGTGTCTAAACGTAAATAAAAATCTGCATGAAATCACATCCCAAAAATATACTTTGAAAAGTATGTAAAAACGGGACTATAACTCACCTTAAATAGCAACTGAAGAAATCTCACAAACAAGCGAACAGCACGTAAAGTAAAGTGATCAAGAAAGATCACAACGCCGACCTATAAATAAAGCAGGTCGAAATAAATAACTAACTTAGGCCAAGTCTTAGTATGATAGCTATTGTACATGTTGCAAGTAGGCATAGAACATTACTCAGCAAGCATCGGTTTGATTGGAACAGCATAAGGACACACACTTTCTATTTTTAGAAAGTTTCTATTTTTAGCAGGTTTCCATTTTTGGAAAGTTTTCTATTTTAGGAAAGTTTCTATTTTTGGAAAGTTTCTATTTTTGGAAAGTTTCTATTTTTGGAAAGTTTCCAAATTTAGAAAGTTCTATTTTTAGAAAGTTTTGAAGTTAGGAAAGTTTCCTTATTTAGAAAGTCAACAGAAGTCAACTGAAAGTCAAAGTCAACCGAAAGTCAACTCAAAAGTCAACCTTGGTCAAACATAATCAACATTAATTTTAAAAGTGTAAGTTATAATAATAACATAGGTTATAATTTTATTTAAAGTCAAAAGTGTATAATAATGTCTTAACATAAGTTTAATTAAATAAAATGAATTATTAAAGTTAATATAAGTTGAAATGTTATAATTAGTATAACATAAGTATTTAATTAATTAATTAAATATCAATCATAATATAAATATTATTAATTTATAATAAATTTTAAATCATATCATAAGTATTATTAATTAATAATGAATTATTAATCATATCATAAGTTTCTAATTAAAATTATTAAATCATAAGTATTTAATAATTAAGTCATAATTAAATAATAATTAAGTCTTATAATAATTAAATAATTATTTAATATTTATTATAAGTCTTTTAATAATTTCTCAAAAACAAATTTAATACTTATCATAAGTATTTTCCTTTAATAATAAAAGTATTACTAATCATAAGTTTAATTAAAATGTTAATTAAATTATAATTAATAATTAAATGATATAATAAATATTTATATCATATGTTTTAAATAATAATAATTACTTCTTTTATCATAAGTAATTAATTAATAATGAATTCCATAAATTTTATCATAAGTTTAATCATTAACCATAAGTTTTAAGTTTAAAAGTTCGCCGGGTCGTATCTTGAGCCCCGGGTGTCGGTTTCGGGCAAGCCACATATGTAACTTCACCTACTCAAACCACCCGACACATTTATGAACTCAAGAACACTCCAAGAACAGTCCCTAAGTCGTGCATATCAGCCATGACTTCAATTGGGAAATCATTTTACTCAAAACAGTAATTCGGGCAAAACGGGTGAACCGTGGCTCGGATTTAGGTGACCCGAACATGAATATTTGTCTCACCATCAGTCCTAACCAAATGAGGCACCCTAAAGACACCAAGGATGGTCACAAAGTCGGACCCAACCTTGTTCATGCCAAGAACACCTTTCAATCTTTAACAAAAACCAAATTAAGCGTATCTAGGGCTCCGGGAATCGAAACGACATGAATCCGGAGTCTAAAATTAATGTCTTGATGAGAGGAACTCATTTATGTACTTTATTTTAACATTCATATCAGTTATATAGTCAGAATATACGAATCAAACTGCTGTCCAAAATTTACAAACCGAAATCATACGCAAACGAGTAATTCTACGCATTCAAACAACATTACAACAACTTATACATATCATACTATTCATATAACATCAAAATACAGAAAAATAAATAAAAATGAAAAGATCTAGGGTTAGGGTTTATACCCTAATCAAGAATCAAAGTATATGATCGCGTAGAGAACGAAACAAGGAACGCGTTGGTGTTAATTGATTTATGATCCAAGCTACAATTTTAGATGATGATGGTGGTTTATGGTGGTGATGGTGACGGCACAAGGGAGAGGGGGGAGAGAGGAGTTGAGAGAAAATAATAGAATTTAGGTTTTAGGTATAACTTGCTAAAAAAATATGGGAAACAAATGAGAAGCAAAGGGGAGTATACTCCCCCTTAGCTTCGGCCGATCCAAGGGGAGTGGGGTGGGCCCCACTAGCCCATCTCACTAAATGTTAAATTACTTTTGGCCCGTAAGCCCGAACGAACCCCGAAACGCGAAAACACGCTTACGCGATTAAAAATCCGGAAAGATAACAAACGCGCGACGAAAAATAAATATAAATACACCTATTAATAATATTACCTTAAAATATCATATTTAAAATATTTAGGATTTAAAAATCCCGAAAGCTCGACCGTTGGTTTAAAAACCGAAAAGATTCGCCGCATGGAAATCCGCGGAACGTAGAAACGTATAATTTAAAATATGAATACATATATCCACATAACACATAATAATTATTATATATATATTATTACAAAAATAATAATATAGGTCATGGAAATGACGTGGCACACTAACAGTTAACGGTCGTTAAATAATTTAACGGAGTAAGATAACGGAAAAAGTAGGGTCGTGACAAATGGTGTCGGACTTGGTTCTCGGTCGATACTACGAAATCTCCAACGTATAATGTTCCCGGTCGATACTAACCACTCACGTATCGACTGTGGTTGACGTACGGGACCTCCATCTTATAATGTTCTCTGTCGATTAAGTGTCGGATGAGGTGGTCGAAAGCCGGTTTCGACATCAAGACCATACAACGTACATACCAACTATACAAGGTTTCACGGAAACCCAAATCACTTCATGCGCACTTTAACCATCAGGCGCACCTCGGTCGCCGGAAACCAAGGCTAGCCCGAACTCCGCAGCTCAGAATGACATGCCAATGAAACTTCGGAACCCGAGAATCAATTTGTTTCATCAAACGTAAGAGTCGTGCAAAATTTCGGGTCGATCCGACATGATTTGAGCACTGTATGAAAAATTATGACTCCTCAGAAAATCAATGTCTGTTCCTGTCACTTCACTTTTTGTGCAATATGTATATATAGGGGGTACCATGTCCACTCCATGCCCTGGTACCCAGACAAGGGGCCGGAAAGTGCAAGGCAATAGAGGTTGCCTAGCGAAGCCGGAGAGCGATTACGAGTTATGAGTGACCCTATAACATGAAGCCAAACACCAAGTCGTGGCCCCGAAAACCAAGTCGTGACCGAGAAATATGAGCCATGGCCTGGTCGTCACCTAGCAAACCAAGTCGCGACTTAGTTTTCTAGGCCACTGCCAAGCTAAATCTTAGTCGCGACTTGGATTTATAGCCCATTGCCAAGCTAAATCAAGCACGACGTCGTGCATTTGAAAAAATTATGACTCCTCAGAAAATCAATGTCTGTTCCTGTCACTTCACTTTTTGTGCAATATGTATATATAGGGGGTACCATGTCCACTCCATGCCCTGGTACCCAGATGTTGGGTCGGAAAGTGCATGCTACTAGAGGTTGCCTAGCGAAGCCGGAGAGCGATTACGAGTAACGAGTGACCCTATAACACGAAGCCAAACACCAAGTCGTGGCCCCGAAAACCAAGTCGTGACCGAGAAATAATAGCCACGGCCTGGTCATCACCTAGCAAACCAAGTCGCGACTTGGTTTTCCAGGCCACTGCCAAGCTAAATCTAAGTCGCGACTTGGATTTTTAGCCCATTGCCAAGCTAAATCAAGCACGACGCCGTGATTTTGAAAAATTATGATTCCTCAGAAAATCAATGTCTGTTCCTGTCACTTCACTTTTTGTGCAATATGTATATATAGGGGACTGGGTGTTCCTGGACGAGGGCGTGCGAGCTGAGTCACTAGTCGAAATTTGTTCTCGACTACTGTGTGCCAATATACTCCATTCCCGACC
>NC_092343.1:256650000-256655000 GCF_046630445.1 Rutidosis leptorrhynchoides
AACATCCAAATCACAATCACGTGTGATAATGTACACACGAACGTGTACTTCGCCAAAGATGGTCAACCAAAACGCACAACCGTGCCAATTGGACTTATACAAAAGTCCATCAAGTCCACCTACATGTGAAGTGAGCTCTATAGCCGAGAATCACTTCACCCGACCCGCACCCATCCTACACATACATATGTACATAGGATAATATCACTCACCTTGAAGTCTTGAAGAAAGCTTCCAAGTGATCCGCAACTCGCCAATGGAAAATACCTATTCCATTATCACAATTACAACAATACAATTAGGATGGATTTACAAACCAACCCAATTCAACACTTAGTGCAATTTCGACCCAATTGCACTTCCAAGCACAAACCGTGCCCGAACTAACCAATAATCACTAACACAAGTGAGAATGGTCCTAATAAGCCAATTAAACCCGAACTCAAGTGTCAAACACGTATCATACCCATTTTGACACTTAAACCCTAATTTTGACCCATGAAGGTCAAAACCTCGTCCTTTATAAGTTTTGACACCAAAACACATTTAACTCGGTCTTATACTTCAACTTAATCCATTTTAAGTTCATAAACCTCATTAAGTCACCAAATGGGTCATAATCACCACCAAACCCTAATTTGACCCAAAGTCAAAGTTAGTAAATCAAATACCCTAAATGGTTTCCAATACTTCCATAATCACTAATCCAAGTGATAAATCCCAAGATTAAAGCCTAATCAAGGCCAAATCGTCAATCAACCCAAAACCCGCCAAGTGACAAGAATAACTAGTCACCATAAACCCATTTCATCATCTAAGAGGTTTTACAACTAATTAACTCAAAACCCTAACTTGAATATCAAATTAAATAATTGAAATTCGGAGTTTGAGCTTACCAATACTATCACCGTATAGCCGAGAACGAAAGGAACAACTTTAAAACCCGAGACTTTGAACGATTCGAGCTTCTTCCTCACCAAAACCTCCAATCTCTCTCTAAACTCTTACTCTCTCTCTAAAAATGGATGAAGATGATGAGTGGATGTGAATGGGATCCAAAACTGATCCAAACTAGCTCATAAGCCTCACAAATCCGGCCTCAAGTGAAATTACCCATTTGCCCTTCATTTAAACCAATTAAAAACAAGGGATTCTGTCAGCAGCAAACGGCGCGGCGCGCCGAATCCCCGCGCGGCGCGCGACATAACTGAAACAGATTCTTTTGCATTTTAAACTTTATATAAATAATCCGCGAAACCCAATCTCGAACGTCTTAATACACAAACAAGCAAGATAAATATTCGGGTCTTACAACTCTCCCCCACTTAAACTCGATCACGTCCTCGTGATCCTCATCACATAACCAAGTGGACCTCACCCTACGGTCCTCGACATAAGTCCCAATCCGACTTTCCTAAGCAATTCCTTCCCAACGAATCGCCTTCCACAACTAAATCGTCACCCGCGATTTATCAAAACCACAATCCGAGCACTAAAACCATGCTCATTCCCTAACATCAGGAAAACTCAACCAATCTCGTACCGAGATATAAATCCCTTAGCGTACTATTACCGAGTACAACGCTAAAAGCAACCAAGTCTCAACCTAAGGTCAACAACCCGAAACGATGAAGACCGAACCAAACGAATCCTTACGGACAACACCAACCACTAACATCCCTTGTAGTGCGCAATACGACCAAAGCGCAACTACCGTAACATCATAACAAACGGCTAAAACCGATAGCGTCCAAAACGATGATGGCAACGCTAAACCAAGGTGTACAAAATCGACTTTCGTCACACCCGTAACAACATGTGAGCGAAACACGGCTATCGCATCACTAATCACACAATATGGTCCTCACGACCCCACCATCGGTGTATCAAACAACCGATAGATCAAACAACACGGTCCTTACGACCCCACCATCGGTGTATCAAACAACCAATGGATCACACAACACACGAAGGCTGGCCGAAAACACACGCGCCTTAGTGAATCCGAACTACACGCGACTCACTACCTTCAACACAACAACAATCGGGAATGGCCGAACTACACGCGCCATAGTGAATCCGAACTACACGAGAGTCACTATCCCGGAGGAATGACCGAACTACACGAGTCATTTGTGAATCCGAACTACACGAGACTCACTCCTCAATACAATGACCGAAACCACACGAGTCATTTGTGAATCCGAACTACACGAGATTCACTTCCACAACATCGAGGTTGGCCGAACTACACGAGCCTTAGTAATCCGAAACCACACGAGATTACTACCTCAATAAGATGACCGAACTACACGAGTCACCATGAATCCGAACTACACGAGATTCATTCGATAAGATGACCGAAACTACACGCGTCATCGTGAATCCGAAACCACACGCGATTCACAACCATGATGAAGTCAGCGGACCCGAAGATCATGCTTCACCAATCTCAACACCGGATGAAGTCAGCGGACCCGAAGATCATGCTTCACCGATCTCAACACCACGATGAAGTCAGCGGACCCGAAGATCATGCTCCACCGATCAACCATACCATAATGAAGTCAGCGGACCCTAAAGATCATGCTTCATTAATCGTCAACAGCACGATGAAGTCAGCGGACCCGAAGATCATGCTCCATCGATCACATACGCACTTTCGGCCTCAAACAACGAGTAATGCAACATCGCGCTCTGCTACACTATAGTGAACCCTAGCGGAACACTAACCATCCATAATCAAGCATGAATCACCTATACCAAACATAGGTACCAAACAATAATTCTCCACAAGAGAACCCGACACACACCTCCCTTAACCGGAGGATCTCACCTTGCTCGTCAAACACGTCCATTATCTCTCAACGAGATTTACCACATTACCACCTCAGTGGTAATTCCAATCCAATATCATAAGTACAATTTAACCAAAATTGTACTCTACCACAAGTTGACCAAAACTAGGTCTCGACGAAATTTCCGGATCTACCAAAAGCATCATCCGAAATATCACACTAAAACTTCCTCATGCGGGAGTGCGACTCCTCCACTTGGAACCACGTTCCTATAACACAATTCGTACAACCGTACAATGCTACCGAAGGTAGACTTTACCAACAATTGGGTACACGCGACCCATCCTACATCTTGCTCTAACCTCGAGCACACAAAGGATTTCAAATGATCCTTAGACACTTCAAACGAAAAGTGTACCACGATTTCGCAAACCATACTCTCGCAATCATCCAATTGCTTAGTTTGTCAAGTTTCACCTAGTCACTCATGTAACTAAGGGTTTTACTCCGGTACCCTAAGTACAATGCAACCACAACCATAACCTAGTCGGAGTCGAACACCACGCTAGTAGGTATAAAAGAGGCACCTAATGTCGCGTCATAATGACTCCATTACCGACACACATCGAGATTTTAAACACTCGATCTCAAAGGTTCCAATCACCCGACGAACCTCGTGGTTCATCAACTTCAACACGCAAGCGAACACGCGCTTAACAATCGAACACCAAAACCATTTCCATGGCTTGGTAGAAACATACCCCAAATACTAAGGAACGCTTGGTTGCACCAAGTCTTACGCCCTTCGCCCGACAATCAAACATCACCTTAGGGTACTTTCATTAGGAACGTCACCCATAGCATAACATACACAACAAAGGCATGCAACTCAAACTCAAACGGCATTTAATAAATAATCAAAAGACATATTTATCAAAATTAAACGTACCTTAACGTCTCCTCGCCGCACCCGTCCCCGCTAACTTGGGACATTCCGACTTACGATGTCCTTCCTTTTGGCAATTGAAGCACACCATACTACCACCCTTTGGTACCGAACATTCCCAAGACTTGTGACCCCTTACGCCACAATTGTAACATCTAGCCGCACTAGAATCCGATATACCCGTTCGCGTACCACCCGTGCTCACACTCGGACCCTTAGTCCTCTTACTCGGAGCACCATAAGAAACAACTCTTCTCTCACTTGAAGATTCACCCCTCTTCGATCGTGAATACGACTCGAAACCTCTAGCCAAGTCGAATAATTCCGAAAACGATTTCGCTTGACCCCGACTAATCTTACTTTTCAAGTCATCATTCAAGGTCCGATAGAAATCCCCCATCAACAAACGATCATTCCCCAAATACTCCGGACAAAAACGAGCCTTCGCCATAAAGGTCGTCTTAAGAGTACTCAAATCCATAGATCCTTGTCGCAAGTTTCGCAACTCATTACGCAATTCCCACAAATCGGCCGAAGTCCGGAACTCCTCGAAGAATTCCTCCTTAAAGTCGTCCCACGATAAAGCCATAAACGTCTCGCCACCGACAAGATCAATCTTACCATCCAACCAATCCCTTGCCCTACCCCGCAACAAACTCGTAGCGAGTCTCGTCTTTCTCTCGGGAGGGCAATCAATAGTACGGAAACACCCTTCGACGTCCGAAATCCAAGTTGTGCTTACCAAAGGATCCGGCTTTCCGTCATACATCGGGGGTTTAGTCCTCATGAAGCTCTTAAGATAACGCTCCATTTCACCACTACTTTGAAGTTCGGAATACTTCCTTTCCATTCTTTCTTCTAACGCACTCATTTGCTCCGCAACGGCGGCCGCAACTCTAGTATTAAACTCCTCGTCATTCGTCTCGATCACGTTTCGCGTCGCCATTCTAAAGAATGCAAAACGATTAGTCCACGAACGTGTAAAACCGTACGCACGACACAGCCCCATCTTGCTAAACACTCATCGTACATCACTTGTTAGACACGATTTGCACCCGTAATAAGGTTTGCAAGTTCTTATTACGCACACATGCCGCATCGACTCGTTAGTACAACGACCGTCTCGCTCGATGATATACACAAACATAACCAAAATTCTACGCGGTACAAACACACGCGAGAATTATTATCACAACACAACAACATATTAATAATATCCGCATTACTACTATAAACGTTAGTCAACCTATAGCCAA
>NC_092343.1:256750000-256760000 GCF_046630445.1 Rutidosis leptorrhynchoides
CGACTACTGTGTGCCAATATACTCCATTCCCGACCGGAATTACCCCTTCTCCTCGGTGGGGAGTTCGTTTTTTGGCTTAAAAAAGCCTAAAAGCGGGCGAGGATCCCGGAGTATTGACGTTCGAGAAGCTAAAGCCCACCACACGTCGATGCTGGACCCTCCTTGGTGGCATGCCGGCTTTCGTGAATGTGCTGTAGGTTTCGTGAATGTGGGTTTGGTTTCGTGAATGTGTGTTGTGGATGATGCTCGTTAATATTTGTGGCCATGTCATGTTGCTTGTTGATCTTGGCTCAGCTTTGATCATCGTTTTAAGATTAACGGGTCTCCTCATTAGGCTTGCACGGTCGGTCCGATTGTATTGCTTGTTCTTCTTTGAATGTTGCGTTACGATTGGATTGTGAGTGTGACCAACGAGATGACGTGACTTGTTAGGCTTGAAACGTGTGCTTGCCATATGGAACGGTTGCGTATATTGATGTGTTTTGTTTCACAGCGATTTAAGGTTTTTCGCATCGTTCGGTGCATCTTGGGGTCATTTTGGCTAGTGGCGGCTTTCCTTGCATTTGAGCTTGGATGGTGGCTACTAGTTGGCGTGGTTTCGGGGATGTCTTACCGTAAAGGTGCATGAGTGGTGTTTGGTTTGTTACGGGTGGTTGGCTCCTTGCTTGCGCAACCAACTTCCACCTGGCATTCCTCTTCAGTTTTGCTTCATTGCCTCGATGGCACTGATTGCACGTTGGGTTTTCTGTGTTGCATGCCTAATTGATGGTATCGTGTGACGAATCTATTGTTTTTGTCGTCTTTTGTCGCACTTGCGATGCGAGATGAATCATAAAGCAGCCTTTGTGATCCACTCTTTCGATGCACTTGCATTGATTTTGTGGCTCATTGAGTGATTGCTTGGTCTCATGGATATGGAACTTTTTGTGGGCATGTGATCTTTTATTAGATCATCGTTTTCCCAAGCAAAGCTATTTCAAATACGATTTCCTATCATGTTCAAACGAACGTGGTAGGGATTATCGAATATGAATGCTACCTGGTTGATCCTGCCAGTAGTCATATGCTTGTCTCAAAGATTAAGCCATGCATGTGTAAGTATGAACAAATTCAGACTGTGAAACTGCGAATGGCTCATTAAATCAGTTATAGTTTGTTTGATGGTATCTGCTACTCGGATAACCGTAGTAATTCTAGAGCTAATACGTGCAACAAACCCCGACTTCTGGAAGGGATGCATTTATTAGATAAAAGGTCGACGCGGGCTCTGCCCGTTGCTGCGATGATTCATGATAACTCGACGGATCGCACGGCCCTCGTGCCGGCGACGCATCATTCAAATTTCTGCCCTATCAACTTTCGATGGTAGGATATTGGCCTACTATGGTGGTGACGGGTGACGGAGAATTAGGGTTCGATTCCGGAGAGGGAGCCTGATGTAACGACCCGCACTTTTTCGATCATTCTATACTTATAAGATTAATATTTACATAAATTAAACCTTGCCAACATGATAAGCAATCCAAATTGTCGAGACTGATATTTCCGAAAAGAGTTTTACACAACGTTTGACCGTCTAGTTTGACCGATGATATCACGAACTATACAATATATGATAATTATACGTTTGTGTATATAAATGTATATATACATATTTAACATGATTAATAAATGTTTTAATATCTCATTTTGTATTAATAACAACAAGTTATATGTGTATTTTGAAACTACTAACTTAAGTTTTCAAAACGATAACTATACGTAACGTTATTTGACATAAATACTTAAGACATATAATGTTTATACATATATTGTATAAGTAATGTATTTAATCACTTTTAAGAACTTAAATACATAAAATCATATAAGTGTATTCACAAAAGATAGCTATATTTGAATCCTCATTCCATTTTTCACAAAATTTCTATACGTATACCTAGAGTATTTGTACTCGTATCATACCAAGCTTCTATACGTATTTACTATTGGTATATACACATCAAATCACCACCTAACCAGCCCTTATTCATGCCTTATGTATAAGGTAATTACTTTTGAATCATTGCAAGACTAATTACAAAAATACAAACTAAAATTTTGTCATGTTATCCTTAAAGATCACATTTTTAGGAGTATATATATGTATCATCATTTTTGATTCATTTTTACTACCATTTTCTTATCAAAAACACACACTCTTTCTTACTCTCTAAACTCCATAACAATCCAGCAAATAACCAAGAAGATCTAGCCATAAAAACCATACTAAAACACCATAAGAAAACTCTTACAAAAACACTTCAAGAAAACCCTCCAAGAACACCAACTTACTTCCAATCTTTCATCCACTTCTATCACCCTTTTGATTCTAGCTTCTTACTCCTCTTTTACAGCAAACTTATCCAAGGAACTTGAGGTAGAATCTATGTTCATAACCTTATTCAATTCATATATATATAGCTATCTTATTTTGTGGTACAAAAGTTTAACAACAAGAACATAGTTTGAATGTTTTCAAACTTGTTTGCAAACTAAATAGATCCTTCTAACTTAACTTTTAAAATACTTCAAGACCTGTAATATAACTTATGTATATGCTAATTTAACAAGGTAAAACTTGGTTTTTCAAAGTATAAGTATTTTTAGAAAAATGGTCATTAAATGATTTTGTTGTAACAAAAATGTTTAACTTCATATGTTTCACTAATGTTTCACTTATGCCGTATGATTTTGAATACAAACCAAGGTATTTACAGTTCATAGTCTTAAAGAAGAACTCGATCCAAGAAGATGGCAATTTGAATCAACGAAAACGGATTTGTAACGAAGAAACTATGACCGAAACAAAATTGGTTATCCTAGATCATTTCAACTACGGGATCAATTGGAAAAAAATGATATAAATCATATATTTCTAAGATAACATGATATTTTATATATATGTACTTATAATTCAATTTTATATGGTTCAGGATCACCCGTAAACAACACGAGAAGATTAATCATAAGATCCCATGATTGTACGCAACATGTCATTTGACAACACCGGTACTTTATGTACGCAACACGTCATTTGACAACACCGGTACCATGGGTCAAGATTAATCTCGACCAATACATATACGATGGGGTTTTATTTATTTCGTTGGGGGTTTTATTTATTTCATTGCGGGTATATTAAACATCTAAAAATGAACCATTAAAATTGAATTACTAACAACGAACTGCTAACTACGGACTAAGGAATTTTTCAAAGTATTAAAAGTATAACAAGTATATATATATATAACGTTTGTTTTAAAATGAAAACATATTGATATATTATATATGGATAGGTTTGTGATATCAACCGGAAGACCGAGTCAAATTATATATATCATCAAGACAAGAGTGAGTATATAGTCCCACTTTTAAACTCTAAATATTTCGGGATGAGAATACATGTATTTTATGTTTTACGCTATGGACACAAGTAACTGAAAAATATATTCTACGTTGAGTTGTACCACTGGCATACTTCCCTGTAGCTTGGTAACTAATATTTACAGCGGTATTGTAAACGCGAATCCTGTTGATAGATCTATCGGGCCTGACAACCCCAATCGGACTGGACGACCAGTATTCAACGGTTGCACAGTACTTCGTTTTGTGACTACACTTGGTACGGTGTAGTAAGATTTCATATTAAAGGGAATATGCGACGTGAAAATGTTAAGTATGGTTACCAAGTGCTCAACCACTTAGAATATTTTTATTGAAATGTTTATATACGAAATCTTGTGGTCTATATATATATATTGCTGCGCACTAAACCTATATCTCACCAACTTTATGTTGACGTTTTTAAACATGTTTATTCTCAGGTGATAATTAAAGCTTCCGCTGCATTATGTTGAATCTAAGCAGGATCATGCGTACTCATATTTGTGTCAAAAATAAAACTGCATATCCGAGGACGTGTGTTGTAAAATATGCTAGAAACCGTGTTGTTGTCATCATTTGTAAAGTTTGTAAGTCGAAGATTATCGCTAAACGTTAATCTTCTTTTTATTGTCTTAAGATTGTAACAAAAATAATGGTTATGGTTTGTAATGTATAATATATGCAGTTTTCTTTCAAAAATGTCTCATATAGAGGTCAATACCTCGCAATGAAATCATACGTTATCTAACGCGTTCTTATGGTTAAGGACGGGTTATGACATGTGGTATCAGAGCGTTGGTCTTAGCGAACCAGGTCTGCATTAGTGTGTCTAACCGAGAAGCCGTTAGGATACATTAGTAAGTCTGGACTTTGACCGGGTCTGATTTAAAAAAAAAAAAAAAACCATTGCTTATCACTGTTGGTTAAAATTTATATGTAAATATTATATAAGTACTAATGGGTTAGTTGTTGTGTGATAGATGTCGAGCTCAAAAATTGTTATCACAATCAACGACTCCGAATCAGAATCTTCAGATGGCGTTCCAGTCATTAACCTGTCCGATGACGAAAATGATATCCTTGGGGAAGACTCACAAATTCCGGATGAACCAACTATAGAGAACCCGGAAAGTGAACCCGAGGAGGAAAGTGAACCCGAGGAGGAAAGTGAACTCGAGGAGGAAAGTGAACCCGAGGAAGAAATACAGGAAATTACAAAAGACGAGTTCGAACTAGGAAAGAAACGAAAGGCTAATGAATTAGAAAATCCAAATCCCGAGTTTAATGAGAATGATGTGGCACCAATTCCACTCAACACTACCACCCCTATCCCCGCTATTCCTATTCGTTCTGTCCCGGCATCCAGTTCTTCAGTCCCACAGCCAAAATATAGGCAGACAGTTAGGATAAGCGTTAAGCAAATCTTTGTGTCTAAACGTCCTAGAAAATAGATCAAACGATGCGCTGCTGTGTCAAACCATGGAACCGAATAATGTTTTGTATAATATTAATAGTGTGGTTTGCTTAATGTTCGATGTAAGATAAGCATATGTAAAATATTGAAGTATGAAATGCAATAATTTTCCATGGTTAAGTATTATTTAGATTGTAGTAATTGATTCTGTACTAAGCTATTAAGTATGAACATTAACGGGTAGGTACTACCCAAGATATAATTATAAAACGCTAATAAGAAGAAAAGGCTTTTATAATAATACCTAGTTCATATTATTAATAAGCTATAATGTACTATAAATACACACTACATCTATAATAATCCATGTGAATAATTATTTTCTTTCATTAGGAAATGGCGCGATTGAATCGAATGACGGAACAAGAAGTCGAGGACTTCATCAACCAGCGAGTGAACGACAGAATGTTATGGGTTGAGGCTGCAAGAGCTGCTGCAGTTAACCCAAATCCTCGTGTAGGATGCTCCTACAAGACGTTTCAAGCTTGCAAGCCCTCATCATTCAGTGGAACGGAAGGACCGATCGGTTTAACCCGATGGATAGAAAAGATGGAGACGGTGTTCAAAATCAGTGGTTGTGATGAAAAAGACATGACCAAGTTTGCATCGTGCACTTTACAAGATAGTGCACTCACATGGTGGAAGAATTATGTGAAGGCGGTAGGAGGAGATGTAGCTTATGATACTCCATGGGAAGAATTCAAAGCAATGATAATCACCGAGTATTGTCCAAGGAATGAGGTTATTAAGTTAGAAGATGAGTTACGAAGTTTGAAGGTGGTTGGTACTGAAATCACCAACTACAATCAGCGATTCATGGAATTGGTTTTACTATGTCCTGAATTGGTTCCAACCGAAGCACGGAAGATTGAAATGTACAAAGGTGGTTTGCCCAAGAAGGTCAAGGCAAACGTTACGGCGTCGAAACCTAAGACAATTCATGAAGCTATAACCATGGCAAACGAGCTAATGGATCAGGTCATTTTGGACAAGAAAGCATTCAATACTGAGGTGAAGGTATTGGGGAACAAGAAAAAGTGGAATGGAGGTTATGATCAAGGTAACCAACAACAACCTTATAAGAAACAAGAAACCACGAAAGGTGCGGGTAGCGGTTCAGGCTTTGGTTACAAAGGACAAAGTCCTTTATGCAACCGTTGTCACAAACATCATTTTGGTTACTGTAGTGTGTTGTGCACTAAATGCAATAGACAGGGACATCTTGCTGAAGATTGTAAGGCTCTCGTTACAAATGCAAATGGTAACAAGACTCCTGCCACCAACGCAAATAGAACTGCTTTGGCTAACATTACTTGTTTTGGGTGTGGAAAACAAGGTCATTATAAGAGCCAGTGCCCGAATCAGAATGGCGGACCTGCACGTGGAAGAGCGTTTGTTATTAATGCTAGAGAGGCACGAGAAGACCCGGAGCTTGTTACGGGTACGTTTACCATTAATAACTTATCAGCATCTATTTTATTTGATACTGGCGCCGATAGAAGTTATGTGTGTAGAAATTTTTACACTAAATTGAATTGTTCATCATTACCTCTAGATGCTAAGTACTTGATTGAGTTAGCTAATGGTAAGCTAATTAAAGCCGATAAAATTTGTCGTGATTGTGAAATAAATCTAGCCGGAGAAACGTTTAAAATCGACTTAATACCCGTAGAATTAGGAGGTTTTGATGTAATAGTCGGCATGGACTGGATGTCCAAAATAGGAGCGGAAGTTGTTTGTGCTAAGAAGGCAATTCGTATTCCTGGTAAGGATAAAATACCGGTGATGATTTATGGAGAGAAGGGTAATTCAAAGCTAAAACTCATTAGCTGTTTGAAAGCCAAGAAGTGTTTAGAAAAGGGATGTTACGCTATTTTAGCACATGTTAATAAAGTCGAAAAGAAAGAAAAGTGCATCAACAACGTGCCTGTGGCAAGAGATTTTCCTGAAGTTTTTCCGGAAGAATTGCCGGGATTACCTCCATTTAGATCGGTAGAATTTCAAATAGATTTAGTACCAGGAGCTGCACCAGTGGCTCGTGCTCCATATAGACTTGCACCGTCCGAGTTAAAAGAACTTCAAAGTCAGTTAAAAGAATTACTGGACCGTGGATTCATACGACCGAGTACTTCACCGTGGGGAGCTCCAATTTTGTTTGTTAAGAAGAAAGATGGATCTTTTAGGATGTGTATAGACTATCGTGAATTAAATAAGTTAACTATCAAGAATCGGTATCCACTACCGAGAATTGATGACTTATTTGATCAATTGCAAGGATCATGTGTTTATTCGAAAATCGATCTAAGATCGGGTTATCATCAATTACGCGTCAAAGAAGAAGACATTCCGAAAACTGCTTTTCGGACACGTTATGGTCATTACGAATTTTTGGTTATGCCGTTTGGATTGACGAATGCGCCAGCTGTATTCATGGACCTCATGAATCGAGTTTGTAGTCCGTATTTAGATAAGTTTGTTATCGTTTTCATTGATGATATTCTTATCTATTCCAAGAGTGAGAAAGAGCATGAAGAGCATTTAAGGTTGATACTGGAGTTGTTGAGAAAAGAACAACTTTATGCTAAATTTTCTAAGTGTGCTTTTTGGTTGAAAGAAGTGCAATTTCTTGGTCACGTTGTTAATAGCGAAGGAATTCAGGTTGATCCAGCAAAAACTGAAGCTATTGAAAAATGGGAGACTCCTAAGACACCAACACAGATACGCCAATTTTTGGGTTTAGCCGGTTATTATAGAAGGTTTATTCAAGATTTTTCTCGAATAGCCAAGCCGTTGACAGCATTAACGCAAAAAGGGAAGAAATACGAATGGACCTCGGAGCAGGAGAACGCATTTCAAATACTGAAGAAGAAGTTAACTACGGCACCTATATTATCGTTACCAGAAGGGAACGATGATTTCGAAATATATTGTGACGCTTCGCGACAAGGTTTTGGTTGTGTTCTTATGCAACGGAAGAAAGTTATTGCATTTGCATCCCGACAATTGAAGATTCACGAGCGGAATTATACGACGCATGATCTAGAATTGGGAGCAGTCGTGTTTGCATTGAAGATGTGGAGACATTACTTGTATGGGGTTAAATTCACTGTATTTTCTGATCATAAAAGCCTTCAACATATTTTTGATCAGAAACAATTGAACATGAGGCAACGTAGGTGGGTCGAGTTAATAAACGACTATGATTGTGAAATTCGTTATCATCCCGGGAAGGCAAACGTGGTGGCTGATGCTTTAAGCAGAAAAGAACGAGAACCAATTCAAGTACGAGCGATGAACATAAAAATTCGCATGAATCTCAACTCACAAATCAAAGGAGTTCAACGAGAAGCACTTACTAAAGAAAATATAGGAAATGAAATAATGAAGAAGTATGAGAAGCAACTCGTTATGCGGGAAGATGGAATTCGATATTTTGCAAATCGTATTTGGGTACCGAAGTTGGGTGGATTAAGGAAGTTGATATTGAACGAGGCACATAAGACAAGATATTCGATACATCCTGGAGTTGGAAAGATGTACCAAGATCTTAAGACGCATTATTGGTGGCCTAATTTGAAGACAGACGTTGCAACATATGTTGGGGAATGTTTAACTTGTTCCAAAGTCAAAGCAGAACACCAGAAGCCGTCAGGGTTACTTCAACAACCAGAAATTCCAGAATGAAAATGGGACGGTATTACCATGGATTTCATCACGAAGTTACCAAAGACTGCCTGGGGATACGACACCATTTGGGTGATTGTTGATCGTCTCACCAAGTCTGCACATTTCTTGCCTATAAAGGAAACGGATAGAATGGAGAAACTATTACGATTGTATATAAAGGAAGTTGTTTCAAGGCATGGAATACCTATTTCCATTATATCCGATCGTGATAGTAGATTTACTTCAAAATTCTGGCAATCACTACAGGAGGCACTAGGAACTCGGTTGGATATGAGTACCGCATATCATCCACAAACTGATGGACAGAGTGAAAGAACGATTCAGACTCTCGAAGACATGCTCAGGGCATGTGTGATCGATTTTGGAAACGGATGGGATAAATATCTACCGTTAGCAGAATTCTCGTATAATAATAGTTATCATGCGAGCATTGGAGCTGCGCCATTCGAAGCATTGTACGGAAGGAAGTGTAGATCTCCTATCTGTTGGAATGAAGTAGGAGATCGACATTTAACTGGTCCCGAGATCATACATGAAACGACTGAGAAGATAGTGCAAATCAAGGAGAGATTGAAAACAGCCCGTAGTCGCCAAAAGAGCTACGCCGATGTCCGAAGGAAACCATTAGAGTTTCAGGTCGGGGACATGGTTATGCTAAAGGTGTCACCTTTGAAAGGTGTGATACGTTTTGGAAAAAGGGGTAAACTGAACCCAAGGTACGTAGGCCCGTTTAAGATCATCGAACGCATTGGACCGGTAGCTTATCGACTCGAGTTACCGCAACAACTCGCCGGAGTACATAATACCTTTCACGTCTCGAACCTTAAGAAGTGTCTTGCAAAGGAAGACCTCACCATTCCTCTTGAAGAAATCCATGTCGACGAGAAACTACAATTCGTCGAAGAACCAATCGAAATCATGGACCGTGAAGTTAAACAACTCAAACAGAGCAATATACCGATTGTTAAGGTTCGTTGGAATGCTAGAAGAGGTCCTGAGTTTACTTGGGAACGAGAGGATCAGATGAAACGAAAGTATCCGCACTTGTTTCTCGATAACGCAAAATAGGTACAATTTTAAAATTTCGGGACGAAATTTATTTAACGGGGAGGTAATGTAACGACCCGCACTTTTTCGATCATTCTATACTTATAAGATTAATATTTACATAAATTAAACCTTGCCAACATGATAAGCAATCCAAATTGTCGAGACTGATATTTCCGAAAAGAGTTTTACACAACGTTTGACCGTCTAGTTTGACCGATGATATCACGAACTATACAATATATGATAATTATACGTTTGTGTATATAAATGTATATATACATATTTAACATGATTAATAAATGTTTTAATATCTCATTTTGTATTAATAACAACAAGTTATATGTGTATTTTGAAACTACTAACTTA
>NC_092343.1:256787500-256792500 GCF_046630445.1 Rutidosis leptorrhynchoides
AAATCATCTACTTATCGTCCTTAGAAAATTACCTGATTATCATTCTTAGTCTAGACTCATCTTACTGAAATGATTGCATGATTAGTGTATAGACAAAATTCGTATCTTAGCATATCTGTTACTGTAGACTTTGCCCGACAACTTCTGTAGATTCCTCCGTAACTTATGGGATTTTAGTATTATATATGCATATGTAAATTATGTATTGCAGGGTATTAATCTACATCATATAATCTATTTCTTATCGAAAATCATTCATCTGATCGTACGAGATGAATCCCTCAACCAGTTCGAATTCCTCGGATTCCGACAGCTATTCCAATATGGAGTTTCACCTAAGCTCCGAAAGCAGTGTCACCAGAATGAATCAACCAATCAGCCATTATCAATTCATCTGATGAGTTCGTAGTTGACTTAATTAATGGAAACGCGCAGAAGGCAATCCCTTCCACCCACTGAATTCACCTCTTGACAATGAACCTGAAGCGTTTACCGGCGAACCTGTTCGAGACACCATTTTCAGTCCCATTTCCAGGGTAACACGACAAGATCATATTCTATCCATAATTCTAAACCTTATTCATCCGCTCGTTCCGACTGATAATCATCCTGGAGTAATAAGTCAACGAACTTCGCGCTCGAATAATCAACTCGGAGAATATGGTGCAAAATGTACCAGCTTCAGCAACATCACCGACACCAATAGTACAATCAATAACAGCACCAGTACCATCAACAATCCATGCTTCAATATCATCATATGTACTTTGAGTATGATCTTCGTCCTACGTATCGTTCTACCTCAACTATCTTCGCCCTTCATGGCGATTATGTAATCTCTAATGTTTTAGAGATTATGTATCATAGTTCTAATCGTAAATCTGATGAGTTTAATATCACATTGACTCATTAAATCCATAATTACATCTGAAGAAAATATATATGTAAATATATTTTCATAAAGATTGTGATTGAAAATTCTTTCGTACAAACTGTTAATGGTAAAAATATTTTAACGGATAGGTAATACCCGAGAAATATTTAAGATTTCACATTAATAAGTTACATTGTACAGTCTTCGAATCTGATTCAACGGTCGATTACCATCCTACCTACATCTATCGATATACGAATCCGTTCACCACAGAATAACCATTTTCATTCAAATTCAATTTCATATTTGGATTTTTACTTACCAGAATCCAACAAGTGGCATAATGAAGAAATAATGGACACAATAAAAATTGATTAGAAACAGACTAATTAACAATATGGAATTTTGTTAAGAAACCATGCTAACTGTTCCAGCTAACTGTTCCTAGCTAACTGATTACATTCTATTTATCGCATTTTATTTATTGCAATTTAATTATCGCAACTTACATTCTTGCAATTTTATTTATCGTCATTTAATTTCTGTTATTTACTTTACGCACTTTATTTATCGTCATTTAATTTCTGTTATTTACTTTACGCACTTTATTTATCGTCATTTAATTTCTGTTATTTATTTTACGCACTTTAAATATCGGGACACGTATACAAGGTTTTGACATATCATATCGACGCATCTATATATATTATTTGGAATCACCATAGACACTCTATATGCAGTAATGATCGAGTTCTCTATACAGGGTTGAGGTTGATTCTCAAATAATATATATACTTTGAGTTGTGATCGAGTCTGAGACATGTACACGGGTCACGATATTTATTAATTAATTCGAATATTATATATTAAACTATATATGAATTACTGGACTGTTACTGTGGACTATCAACTGTGGACTACCAACACTGGACAATTAAAATGAATTAAAATATTGATTATAACATATGAAACTAAACAATTCTTCAAAATTGCTACTTGATTTCATTTTAAACCCCATTCGTATCATCACAATTACAATCTGCGTTCAAACCTTTCAAGAATCTTGAAAACACCTCAATCGATAGGATGAATCAACCGCACTTCATCTACGGAAGGAAAGATTTATGCATATAGTTATGCATCTGAAAAACTCTCGGAAACTGAATAAACGTTTAACACGTAGTTGTACTAATTCCTTAGTGTTATTATTACCCAAAATAATTTGGTAATTCCTTTCAAAGTAGCAAATTTTGTCACAGCTCCAGCAAGTCAACTTCGACTTTTCGTACGAAACAACCTTATTATAACGTTAATATATACGCGTGCTCTTTTATTGTTACCAGGGAACCTTTCATATTCCACCATATTATCATCAGCGTTTAATCATCTAAAAACACAATTCTCCTGAAACCACCTCGGATTAATAACCGATGATTCAGATATCATAGCATTAAATGCAGAGGAAACAGAAAAATGGTAGATGGTCTAAACGGCCAAAAGTTTGATGATAAAGAAAGGAGTGTTAGGAACGCTCGATAGAAAATTGGGTATTGAAAAACAGATTGAGCTACCCATGAAGGAGACCACGGACAAATACAAGGACCAAACCCTATATTCAAAGGATTCAAGTAATTTTGGATCCGTTGAAATCTTTAGAGAATATCTTGCTCTGAAGTCATGTTAAAATCTTGCGGAAAATCTTTCTCCATCAACCATCGAACTTAGAAATTCCAAAATATCATCATCAATATCTTCGATATTTCTGAGGATATTTTCATAAATATTCTCGCCCGAAATTATATACCTCCTCGTGCTTCCTGTGTATCATTATATTGGAAACATTCAATAGAAAATTTAGTACCGAAAAGCAGATTATGCGAAACTATGAAGAAAGCCGTGGACAAATCACAAAGAATAAGTTTGACTTCAAAGAATCCAAATGATTCTGTTTCTGATGAAATCTTTAGCGAATACCTTGCTTCCGAATCTAAACCCTTACGGATAAATCTTCTTCATCATCCATCGATATTAGAAATTCCAAGATATCATCGTATCTTTCATTATAAATATCCTCCATACTTCTGGAGATATTTTCATAAATATTATTATCTGAAATCATTAATCTCTTCGTGCAATCAGTATTACATCATATAGAAAACTGTTAGATTCTATATTCTGTAAACTTTCGAGTTTAGAATATGAATGTTATTGAAGTAATGTTGGGAACTGATGCATGAGTTAGTATAATATAATGACACTTGATCAACGTGATTATATTATAGTAAGTCATGCTGAGTTTCTAATGGAACGTGATGATTCACAGACTATAACATCATCAGGTGTCATGTTACATAACTCTTTCATTCTGCTTAATTTCTGAACATATCAAGAAAATATATTCTTGATAGTTCTATTCCCAGTAATTCTGGTAATTTGACAAATCAAATCGTGCTATTACGTTCTTTCTTGTTTAGAACATTAAATTCATTCGAAATTCTATACCTCCGAATTCTGGACCGTTATTCGCTTGATTTAAAGTCGGGAAGAGAAAACAAGAACAAGAAGCTTCGATATATAAGGGAAAATATAAAGCCCAACAACAACACCGAAATTACAAACTGTAGATATCAGTGCGTATAGCAATATAAAGACACGGGAGGATTATGAATACAATAATCCCTAGAGCATAATAGAAATAAACAGATTCTTCAGGTGGGAGTTGGAAAAGAAGAACGATCATTGCGATAGTTAGAATAAGAACAAGGATCAAAACAGGGTTAATCATTTTCATAAATCTTTTGAATTTGGGAATTGAGTATAGAAGTGGTGAAAACAAATGGAACGGAAAAGGTAAATTTATAATGGAAATATCAGACAGAGTAATCAAAGTAGATCACCGTATTTAATTATAGAGATCTTAATTTCCATAAATCCTGAAGAATCAAATCTTTTAGATTTAGAAGATTTTCTTTAAATCCCTTGAATTCCGGAATTCAACCCTGACTCTGTCAAAAGTTAAGAAGAATCTTTACTTTCCTATTTCACTCTTTGATGATAGCTTCACTCGTACTCTTCGAGTAATCGAATTGTTTTATCTATATTAATCAATAATGATAAAACTCTATTTATCAACTCATATTCGTCATGAAAACGTTTTTATTGTTAGCCATGACCACCTCACTCAAATTTCGGGACGAAATTTCTTTAACGGGTAGGTACTGTGATGACCCGGGAATTTCCGACCAAATTTAAACTTAATCCTTATATTATTTCGAAACGATAAGCAAAGTTTGTAATATTGAAATCTCAAAAACTTTGAATTGTGTTCATGTATTTATTTACCCTTCGACTGCTCTCGATAATTCACAAAACAATTAATTGTAAATAGATATTTGAGTATGTATATATAAATAATAATTCAAAATATAATTTGAAATATTATATGTTATTGTTTTAAAAAAAAAAATTAATAAAATAAAAATAGGATATTATAATAATTATTATTTAAAACATATCCTTATATAAATAAAGTATATTAAAAATAAATATTAAATGAATGAAATTCTTGTTTGATGTTCTGATAGATTTTAAGCAAGTTAAGTTCAAACATATATGATTTTAAAAATAACGGTGATACGAAAATGAGTTATATAAGTTATAGGCTTATTAAAAGTATATTTAGGATCTAAATATTTAATTTTAACATTTTTATATTTTTACCTATAAATGAGAGGGACAGGTGATGTATTTTTATTTATTAAATTAATGACTAAATTTTATACCATAATGACCTAAATAAATAAAGATACTTAAATTAAATTTTTGGGAATTTTCCGAAGACTTTTATTCGCCCCTGATTTCAAATAGTGCACGCTACACGGGCCGGGGAGAGTGTCGGCAGACTTAATAGGATTACTTTTTCTTTCAAAACACGTGATAACCTTTATTATTATTATATTATAATTAATTATTAATAATTATTATTAATATTATACTTATTATATATAACGTCTTATATATGTAATGGAGATAGAGATAGAAGAACACAAAAAAAAAAAAAAAAAAAAAAAAACCATCGACTTCGTTTATTCCACTGAACCACCATACGTCACCCAAACAACCACCA
>NC_092343.1:256895000-256902500 GCF_046630445.1 Rutidosis leptorrhynchoides
AACATTTTTGTTGACGTTTTAAGCATGTTTATTCTCAGGTGATTATTAAGAGCTTCCGCTGTCGCATACTTAAATAAGGACAAGATTTGGAGTCCATGCTTGTATGATATTGTGTAAAAACTGCATTCAAGAAACTTATTTTGTTGTAACATATTTGTATTGTAAACCTTTATGTAATGGTCGTGTGTAAACAGGATATATTAGATTATCATTATTTGATAATCTACGTAAAGCTTTTTAAACCTTTATTAATGAAATAAAGGTTATGGTTTGTTTAAAAATGAATGCAGTCTTTGAAAAACGTCTCATATAGAGGTCAAAACCTCGCAACGAAATCAATTAATATGGAACGTTTTTAATCAATAAGAACGGGACATTTCAGTTGGTATCAGAGCGTTGGTCTTAGAGAACCAGAATTTTGCATTAGTGTGTCTTATCGAGTTTGTTAGGATGCATTAGTGAGTCTGGACTTCGACCGTGTTTACTTGAAAAATGATTGCTTAACATTTTTGTTGGAAACTATATATTTTTAACATATGAATATTATGTGATATATTAATCTCTTAACGTGTTTGATATTATGTGATAGATGTCTACCTCTAGAACAAGTCCCATTGACTCACCTAATAATAATGAAGAGTCAAATGTAAATTGGAATGATTTGTGGACTGATTCACAAGTTCCCGAAGAGGAACCGGAAGAAGAGTCGGAACCGGAAGAAGAATCGGAACCAGAAGAAGAATCGGAACCGGATGAAGAAATAGAACCGGTGGGGGAAATAATAAAACGGTTAAGTAAAAGAAAATCCTCAACCAACCGACCAAAGTTAATTATGGTCAATGGTGTTTCCGCCAAGGAAGCAAAATATTGGGAGGATTACCAATTCTCCGATGAATCGGATTCCGACGAGAATTCCGATGATGTTATAGAAATTACCCCAACTGAATTTAAAAAGGCAAAAGAAAATAATAAGGGAAAGGGCATAAAAATAGAGAAATCTAATTCCAACCCCGATGAACTTTATATGTATCGTCAACCCCCGAAGTCCTTAAGTTGTAACAATGACCCGGGAACCTCTAAACCACCAGGTTTTTCTAAACCAATGTGGACAACGACGGTTCGTATTAGGGGAACATCATATATCCCTAGAAACTTGGCAAAACGAACCAAAACCGAAGAAGAAGAAACGAGCGAGTCGGAATAAGATAGTTGTATTCGTGTGGTGTAATATATGGAATATAGTGTTCTTATGCTTTATGATATATGTAAAAATTGCTTGTATTAATAAGTATTTTTTTTTATGAATCTAACTCTTGTCTATTTTACAGTTTAAAAATACAAAATGGATAGACAACCCAATATTTTAAGAGACCTACCCGGAGACATGATTGATGAAATCTTGTCTAGAGTCGGCCAGAATTCTTCGGCACAACTATTTAAGGCGAGATCAGTTTGTAAGACATTCGAAGAACGTTCCAAGAATGTCTTGGTTTATAAGAGACTTTCGTTTGAAAGATGGGGGATATCACATTGGGAAACCCATAAGTTACGATGTGTTTACTTTGACGCATATATTGCGGGGAACCCAAATGCTATTTTACGCAACGGGTTAAGAAATTATTTTGACTCAATATATCCGAATATTGGACTTCGTGATTTAGAAAAAGCGGCTAACATGCAACATAAAGAAGCATGTTATGCTTACGGATTAGTAATGTTCGCTTCTCACCAAAGTGAGAACAAGAACATCGGGCTACAACTATTAAACAAAACGTTTCCACAAGTGACGGAGTCGGTAATTGGGGTAAGAAATGAGGTTTTTAGATTATTACGGGACTGTTGGACATTACGTAACCCTCGTCCCTTTGATGACGTTACAACACGCTGTCTTATCAACGGCCATAACGGTTATGTTGCACAAGACCAAGGATGGGAAGTAGTCCTAGTAAAACCAGAATGCATGACTTGTTTCTGGACGTATGAATTACGTGTATTTATTGCCTTTGCTGAACGACTTGTGTACTAGCTAGAATTGTCTTCACAACTATCTTGTATCAAAGTTATTGTGTGCTATATTTCATGCTTTATGTAAAATAAGCGGTATTGTAAGTTTGTAAAATATTGTATAAAAGTTTGAACGCTAAATATTATTATAATCAGTTTTTCATATAGAATTGTAGTAGTTGAATTGTATATTAGCTACTAAGTATGAACTTAACGGGTAGGTACTACCCGAATTTAAACTTATAAAACGCTAATATGAAGAAAAAGCTTTTATAAATGAGTTCATATTATGCTACGAAATACTATTAACTACTCTTAATATTCTGTATGATTAACTTGTTCCATTTAACTATTTTGAAGGAAATGGCACCGACTACTCGACACACCGTGAATATGAATGAAGAGGAATTCCGTACTTTTCTAGCTTCAAACATAGCCGCAGTACAGGCTGCGCTACATACCAACAATAACCTTGGATCTAGCAGTACAGGAAATCGTGTAGGATGCACCTACAAAGAATTCACTGCCTGCAAACCTTTGGAATTTGATGGAACCGAAGGACCGATCGGATTGAAACGGTGGACCGAGAAGGTTGAATCGGTGTTTGCCATAAGTAAGTGTACTGAAGAGGACAAAGTGAAGTACGCTACGCATACCTTCACAGGTTCTGCGTTAACATGGTGGAATACCTATCTAGAGCAAGTGGGACAAGATGATGCGTACGCACTACCGTGGTCAGCATTCAAGCACTTGATGAACGAGAAGTACCGTCCCAGAACCGAGGTCAATAAGCTCAAGACAGAACTTAGAGGGTTACGAACCCAAGGATTTGATATTACCACGTACGAAAGACGATTCACAGAATTGTGCCTATTGTGTCCGGGAGCATTCGAAGATGAGGAACAGAAGATCGACGCGTTTGTGAAAGGATTACCGGAAAGAATCCAAGAAGATATAAGTTCACACGAGCCCGCCTCCATACAACAGGCATGTAGAATGGCTCACAAACTAGTGAACCAGATTGAAGAAAGAATTAAAGAACAGACTGCTGAAGAGGCCAATGTGAAGCAAGTCAAAAGAAAGTGGGAGGAAAACGGTGATAAGAATCACCAATACAACAACAACAGCAATTACAACAATAATCGCAACAATTATCCCAACAATCGCAACATCAATCGCAACTACAACAAACGGCCCAACAACAACAACAACAACAACAACAACAACAGCAACTACAACAATCATCCCAATAACAATAATAACCGCAACAACAACAACAATCAGAAGCAACTATGCCAAAGGTGTGAAAAGAATCACTCGGGGTTCTGCACCAAATTTTGCAACAAGTGTAAAAGAAATGGTCATAGCGCGGCGAAGTGTGAGGTCTACGGACCAGGGGTTAATAGAACGAAAGGAACAAATGGTGTCAGAACGAGTAATGGCGGAGCAAGTAGTGTCGGAGCAAGTTATGCCAATGTAGTTTGTTATAAATGTGGAAAACCAGGCCACATTATTAGAAATTGCCCGAACCAGGAGAACACGAATGGACAAGGCCGTGGAAGAGTTTTCAATATTAATGCGGTAGAGGCACAGGAAGACCCGGAGCTTGTTACGGGTACGTTTCTTATTGACAATAAATCTGCTTACGTTTTATTTGATTCGGGTGCGGATAGAAGCTATATGAGTAGAGATTTTTGTGCTAAATTAAGTTGTCCATTGACGCCTTTGGATAGTAAATTTTTACTCGAATTAGCAAATGGTAAATTAATTTCAGCAGATAATATATGTCGGAATCGAGAAATTAAACTGGTTAGCGAAACATTTAAGATTGATTTGATACCAGTAGAGTTAGGGAGTTTTGATGTGATAATCGGTATGGACTGGTTGAAAGAAGTGAAAGCGGAGATCGTTTGTTACAAAAATGCAATTCGCATTATACGAGAAAAAGGAAAACCCTTAATGGTGTACGGAGAAAAGGGCAACACGAAGCTACATCTTATTAGTAATTTGAAGGCACAAAAACTAATAAGAAAAGGTTGCTATGCTGTTCTAGCACACGTCGAGAAAGTACAAACTGAAGAAAAGAGCATCAATGATGTTCCCATTGCAAAAGAATTTCCCGATGTATTTCCGAAAGAATTACCGGGATTACCCCCACATCGATCCGTTGAATTTCAAATAGATCTTGTACCAGGAGCTGCACCAATAGCTCGTGCTCCTTACAGACTCGCACCCAGCGAGATGAAAGAACTGCAAAGCCAATTACAAGAACTTTTAGAGCGTGGTTTCATTCGACCAAGCACATCACCGTGGGGAGCTCCTGTTTTGTTTGTCAAGAAGAAAGATGGTACATTCAGGTTGTGTATCGACTACCGAGAGTTGAACAAACTTACCATCAAGAACCGCTACCCACTACCGAGAATCGACGACTTATTTGATCAACTACAAGGCTCGTCTGTTTATTCAAAGATTGACTTACGTTCCGGGTATCATCAAATGCGGGTGAAAGAAGATGATATTCCAAAGACTGCTTTCAGAACACGTTACGGTCATTACGAGTTTATGGTCATGCCGTTTGGTTTAACTAATGCACCAGCTGTGTTCATGGACCTTATGAACCGAGTGTGTGGACCATACCTTGACAAGTTTGTCATTGTTTTCATTGATGACATACTTATTTACTCAAAGAATGACCAAGAACACGGTGAACATTTGAGAAAAGTGTTAGAAGTATTGAGGAAGGAAGAATTGTACGCTAAGTTTTCAAAGTGTGCATTTTGGTTGGAAGAAGTTCAATTCCTCGGTCACATAGTGAACAAAGAAGGTATTAAGGTGGATCCGGCAAAGATAGAAACTGTTGAAAAGTGGGAAACCCCGAAAACTCCGAAACACATACGCCAGTTTTTAGGACTAGCAGGTTACTACAGAAGGTTCATCCAAGACTTTTCCAGAATAGCAAAACCCTTGACTGCATTAACACATAAAGGGAAGAAATTTGAATGGAATGATGAACAAGAGAAAGCGTTTCAGTTATTGAAGAAAAATCTAACTACGGCACCTATATTGTCATTGCCTGAAGGGAATGATGATTTTGTGATTTATTGTGACGCATCAAAGCAAGGTCTCGGTTGTGTATTAATGCAACGAACGAAGGTGATTGCTTATGCGTCTAGACAATTGAAGATTCACGAACAAAATTATACGACGCATGATTTGGAATTAGGCGCGGTTGTTTTTGCATTAAAGACTTGGAGGCACTACTTATATGGGGTCAAAAGTATTATATATACCGACCACAAAAGTCTTCAACACATATTTAATCAGAAACAACTGAATATGAGGCAGCGTAGGTGGATTGAATTATTGAATGATTACGATTTTGAGATTCGTTACCACCCGGGGAAGGCAAATGTGGTAGCCGATGCCTTGAGCAGGAAGGATAGAGAACCCATTCGAGTAAAATCTATGAATATAATGATTCATAATAACATTACTACTCAAATAAAGGAGGCGCAACAAGGAGTTTTAAAAGAGGGAAATTTAAAGGATGAAATACCCAAAGGATCGGAGAAACATCTTAATATTCGGGAAGACGGAACCCGGTATAGGGCTGAAAGGATTTGGGTACCAAAATTTGGAGATATGAGAGAAATGGTACTTAGAGAAGCTCATAAAACCAGATACTCAATACATCCTGGAACGGGGAAGATGTACAAGGATCTCAAGAAACATTTTTGGTGGCCGGGTATGAAAGCCGATGTTGCTAAATACGTAGGAGAATGTTTGACGTGTTCTAAGGTCAAAGCTGAGCATCAGAAACCATCAGGTCTACTTCAACAACCCGAAATCCCGGAATGGAAATGGGAAAACATTACCATGGATTTCATCACTAAATTGCCAAGGACTGCAAGTGGTTTTGATACTATTTGGGTAATAGTTGATCGTCTCACCAAATCAGCACACTTCCTACCAATAAGAGAAGATGACAAGATGGAGAAGTTAGCACGACTGTATTTGAAGGAAGTCGTCTCCAGACATGGAATACCAATCTCTATTATCTCTGATAGGGATGGCAGATTTATTTCAAGATTCTGGCAGACATTACAGCAAGCATTAGGAACTCGTCTAGACATGAGTACTGCCTATCATCCACAAACTGATGGGCAGAGCGAAAGGACGATACAAACGCTTGAAGACATGCTACGAGCATGTGTTATTGATTTCGGAAACAGTTGGGATCGACATCTACCGTTAGCAGAATTTTCCTACAACAACAGCTACCATTCAAGCATTGAGATGGCGCCGTTTGAAGCACTTTATGGTAGAAAGTGCAGGTCTCCGATTTGTTGGAGTGAGGTGGGGGATAGACAGATTACGGGTCCGAAGATTATACAAGAAACTACCGAGAAGATCATCCAAATTCAACAACGGTTGAAAACCGCCCAAAGTCGACAAAAGAGCTACGCTGACATTAAAAGAAAAGATATAGAATTTGAAATTGGAGAGATGGTCATGCTTAAAGTTTCACCTTGGAAAGGCGTTGTTCGATTTGGTAAACGAGGGAAATTAAATCCAAGGTATATTGGACCATTCAAGATTATTGATCGTGTCGGACCAGTAGCTTACCGACTTGAGTTACCTCAACAACTCGCGGCTGTACATAACACTTTCCACGTCTCGAATTTGAAGAAATGTTTTGCTAAAGAAGATCTCACTATTCCGTTAGATGAAATCCAAATCAACGAAAAACTCCAATTCATCGAAGAACCCGTCGAAATAATGGATCGTGAGGTTAAAAGACTTAAGCAAAACAAGATACCAATTGTTAAGGTTCGATGGAATGCTCGTAGAGGACCCGAGTTCACCTGGGAGCGTGAAGATCAGATGAAGAAGAAATACCCGCACCTATTTCCAGAAGATTCGTCAACACCTTCAACAGCTTAAAATTTCGGGACGAAATTTATTTAACGGGTAGGTACTGTAGTGACCCGAACTTTTCCATGTTTATATATATTAATTGAGATTGATGTTTACATGATTAAATGTTTCCAACATGTTAAGCAATCAAACTTGTTAAGACTTGATTAATTGAAATAGGTTTCATATAGACAATTGACCACCCAAGTTGACCGGTGATTCACGAACGTTAAAACTTGTAAAAAAACTATATGATGACATATATATGGTTATATATATAGTTAACATGATATTATGATAAGTAAACATATCATTAATTATATTAACAATGAACTACATATGTAAAAACAAGACTACTAACTTAATGATTTTGAAACGAGACATATATGTAACGTTTATCGTTGTAACGACATTTAATGTATATATATCATATTAAGAGATATTCGTACATCATAATATCATGATAATATAATAATTTAAAATCTCTTTTGATATTATAAACATTGGGTTAACAACATTTAACAAGATCGTTAACCTAAAGGTTTCAAAACAACACTTACATGTAACGACTAACGATGA
>NC_092343.1:256917500-256930000 GCF_046630445.1 Rutidosis leptorrhynchoides
ATGGGGATATTCTTATATATGCATCTTGTTATTGTCGGTTACCAGGTGTTCACCATATGAATGATTTTTATCTCTATGTATGGGATGTGTATTGAAATATGAAATCTTGTGGTCTATTGTTACGATTTGATATATATAGGTTAAACCTATAACTCACCAACATTTTTGTTGACGTTTTAAGCATGTTTATTCTCAGGTGATTATTAAGAGCTTCCGCTGTCGCATACTTAAATAAGGACAAGATTTGGAGTCCATGCTTGTATGATATTGTGTAAAAACTGCATTCAAGAAACTTATTTTGTTGTAACATATTTGTATTGTAAACCATTATGTAATGGTCGTGTGTAAACAGGATATTTTAGATTATCATTATTTGATAATCTACGTAAAGCTTTTTAAACCTTTATTGATGAAATAAAGGTTATGGTTTGTTTAAAAATGAATGCAGTCTTTGAAAAACGTCTCATATAGAGGTCAAAACCTCGCAACGAAATCAATTAATATGGAACGTTTTTAATCAATAAGAACGGGACATTTCAGTTGGTATCCGAGCGTTGGTCTTAGAGAACCAGAAAATTTGCATTAGTGTGTCTTATCGAGTTTGTTAGGATGCATTAGTGAGTCTGGACTTCGACCGTGTTTTCTTTAAAAATGATTGCTTAACATTTTTGTTGGAAACTATATATTTTTAACATATGAATATTATGTGATATATTAATCTCTTAACGTGTTTGATATTATGTGATAGATGTCTACCTCTAGAACAAGTCCCATTGACTCACCTAATAATAATGAAGAGTCAAATGTAAATTGGAATGATTTGTGGACTGATTCACAAGTTCCCGAAGAGGAACCGGAAGAAGAGTCGGAACCGGAAGAAGAATCGGAACCGGATGAAGAAATAGAACCGGTGGGGGAAATAATAAAACGGTTAAGTAAAAGAAAATCCTCAACCAACCGACCAAAGTTAATTATGGTCAATGGTGTTTCCGCCAAGGAAGCAAAATATTGGGAGGATTACCAATTCTCCGATGAATCAGATTCCGACAAGAATTCCGATGATGTTATAGAAATTACCCCAACTGAATTTAAAAAGGCAAAAGAAAATAATAAGGGAAAGGGCATAAAAATAGAGAAATCTAATTCCAACCCCGATGAACTTTATATGTATCGTCAACCCCCGAAGTCCTTAAGTTGTAACAATGACCCGGGAACCTCTAAACCACCAGGTTTTTCTAAACCAATGTGGACAACGACGGCTCGTATTAGGAGAACATCATATATCCCTAGAAACTTGGCAAAACGAACCAAAACCGAAGAAGAAGAAACGAGCGAGTCGGAATAAGATAGTTGTATTCGTGTGGTGTAATATATGGAATATAGTGTTCTTATGCTTTATGATATATGTAAAAATTGCTTGTATTAATAAGTATTTTTTTTTATGAATCTAACTCTTGTCTATTTTACAGTTTAAAAACACAAAATGGATAGACAACCCAATATTTTAAGAGACCTACCCGGAGACATGATTGATGAAATCTTGTCTAGAGTCGGCCAGAATTCTTCGGCACAACTATTTAAGGCGAGATCAGTTTGTAAGACATTCGAAGAACGTTCCAAGAATGTCTTGGTTTATAAGAGACTTTCGTTTGAAAGATGGGGGATATCACATTGGGAAACCCATAAGTTACGATGTGTTTACTTTGACGCATATATTGCGGGGAACCCAAATGCTATTTTACGCAACGGGTTAAGAAATTATTTTGACTCAATATATCCGAATATTGGACTTCGTGATTTAGAAAAAGCGGCTAACATGCAACATAAAGAAGCATGTTATGCTTACGGATTGGTAATGTTCGCTTCTCACCAAAGTGAGAACAAGAACATCGGGCTACAACTATTAAACAAAACATTTCCACAAGTGACGGAGTCGGTAATTGGGGTAAGAAATGAGGTTTTTAGATTATTACGGGACTGTTGGACATTACGTAACCCTCGTCCCTTTGATGACGTTACAACACGCTGTCTTATCAACGGCCATAACGGTTATGTTGCACAAGACCAAGGATGGGAAGTAGTCCTAGTAAAACCAGAATGCATGACTTGTTTCTGGACGTATGAATTACGTGTCTTTATTGCCTTTGCTGAACGACTTGTGTACTAGCTAGAATTGTTTTCACAACTATATTGTATCAAAGTTATTGTGTGCTATATTTCATGCTTTATGTAAAATAAGCGGTATTGTAAGTTTGTAAAATATTGTATAAAAGTTTGAACGCGAAATATTATTATAATCAGTTTTTCATATAGAATTGTAGTAGTTGAATTGTATATTAGCTACTAAGTATGAACTTAACGGGTAGGTACTACCCGAATTTAAACTTATAAAACGCTAATATGAAGAAAAAGCTTTTATAAATGAGTTCATATTATGCTACGAAATACTATTAACTACTCTTAATATTCTGTATGATTAACTTGTTCCATTTAACTATTTTGAAGGAAATGGCACCGACTACTCGACACACCGTGAATATGAATGAAGAGGAATTCCGTACTTTTCTAGCTTCAAACATAGCCGCAGTACAGGCTGCGCTACATACCAACAATAACCTTGGATCTAGCAGTACAGGAAATCGTGTAGGATGCACCTACAAAGAATTCACTGCCTGCAAACCTTTGGAATTTGATGGAACCGAAGGACCGATCGGATTGAAACGGTGGACCGAGAAGGTTGAATCGGTGTTTGCCATAAGTAAGTGTACTGAAGAGGACAAAGTGAAGTACGCTACGCATACCTTCACAGGTTCTGCGTTAACATGGTGGAATACCTATCTAGAGCAAGTGGGACAAGATGATGCGTACGCACTACCGTGGTCAGCATTCAAGCACTTGATGAACGAGAAGTACCGTCCCAGAACCGAGGTCAATAAGCTCAAGACAGAACTTAGAGGGTTACGAACCCAAGGATTTGATATTACCACGTACGAAAGACGATTCACAGAATTGTGTCTATTGTGTCCGGGAGCATTCGAAGATGAGGAAGAGAAGATCGATGCGTTTGTGAAAGGATTACCGGAAAGAATCCAAGAAGATATAAGTTCACACGAGCCCGCCTCCATACAACAGGCATGTAGAATGGCTCACAAACTAGTGAACCAGATTGAAGAAAGAATTAAAGAACAGACTGCTGAAGAGGCCAATGTGAAGCAAGTCAAAAGAAAGTGGGAGGAAAACGGTGATAAGAATCACCAATACAACAACAACAACAACAACAACAACAACAACAACAACAACAACAACAGCAACTACAACAATCATCCCAACAACAATAATAACCGCAACAACAACAACAATCAGAAGCAACTATGCCAAAGGTGTGAAAAGAATCACTCGGGGTTCTGCACCAAATTTTGCAACAAGTGTAAAAGGAATGGTCATAGCGCGGCGAAGTGTGAGGTCTACGGACCAGGGGTTAATAGAACGAAAGGAACAAATGGTGTCGGAACGAGTAATGGCGGAGCAAGTAGTGTCGGAGCAAGTTATGCCAATGTAGTTTGTTATAAATGTGGAAAACCAGGCCACATTATTAGAAATTGCCCGAACCAGGAGAACACGAATGGACAAGGCCGTGGAAGAGTTTTCAATATTAATGCGGTAGAGGCACAGGAAGACCCGGAGCTTGTTACGGGTACGTTTCTTATTGACAATAAATCTGCTTACGTTTTATTTGATTCGGGTGCGGATAGAAGCTATATGAGTAGAGATTTTTGTGCTAAATTAAGTTGTCCATTGACGCCTTTGGATAGTAAATTTTTACTCGAATTAGCAAATGGTAAATTAATTTCAGCAGATAATATATGTCGGAATCGAGAAATTAAACTGGTTAGCGAAACATTTAAGATTGATTTGATACCAGTAGAGTTAGGGAGTTTTGATGTGATAATCGGTATGGACTGGTTGAAAGAAGTGAAAGCGGAGATCGTTTGTTATAAAAATGCAATTCGCATTATACGAGAAAAAGGAAAACCCTTAATGGTGTACGGAGAAAAGGGCAACACGAAGCTACATCTTATTAGTAATTTGAAGGCACAAAAACTAATAAGAAAAGGTTGCTATGCTGTTCTAGCACACGTCGAGAAAGTACAAACTGAAGAAAAGAACATCAATGATGTTCCCATTGCAAAAGAATTTCCCGATGTATTTCCGAAAGAATTACCGGGATTACCCCCACATCGATCCGTTGAATTTCAAATAGATCTTGTACCAGGAGCTGCACCAATAGCTCGTGCTCCTTACAGACTCGCACCCAGCGAGATGAAAGAACTGCAAAGCCAATTACAAGAACTTTTAGAGCGTGGTTTCATTCGACCAAGCACATCACCGTGGGGAGCTCCTGTTTTGTTTGTCAAGAAGAAAGATGGTACATTCAGGTTGTGTATTGACTACCGAGAGTTGAACAAACTTACCATCAAGAACCGCTACCCACTACCGAGAATCGACGACTTATTTGATCAACTACAAGGCTCGTCTGTTTATTCAAAGATTGACTTACGTTCCGGGTATCATCAAATGCGGGTGAAAGAAGATGATATTCCAAAGACTGCTTTCAGAACACGTTACGGTCATTACGAGTTTATGGTCATGCCGTTTGGTTTAACTAATGCACCAGCTGTGTTCATGGACCTTATGAACCGAGTGTGTGGACCATACCTTGACAAGTTTGTCATTGTTTTCATTGATGACATACTTATTTACTCAAAGAATGACCAAGAACACGGTGAACATTTGAGAAAGGTGTTAGAAGTATTGAGGAAGGAAGAA
The DNA here is from genome assembly GCF_046630445.1 of Rutidosis leptorrhynchoides. NCBI lineage: Eukaryota > Viridiplantae > Streptophyta > Magnoliopsida > Asterales > Asteraceae > Rutidosis > Rutidosis leptorrhynchoides. Next base: position 256,922,328 of record NC_092343.1, read on the forward strand.
TTGTACGCTAAGTTTTAAAAGTGTGCATTTTGGTTGGAAGAAGTTCAATTCCTCGGTCACATAGTGAACAAAGAAGGTATTAAGGTGGATCCGGCAAAGATAGAAACTGTTGAAAAGTGGGAAACCCCGAAAACTCCGAAACACATACGCCAGTTTTTAGGACTAGCTGGTTACTACAGAAGGTTCATCCAAGACTTTTCCAGAATAGCAAAACCCTTGACTGCATTAACGCATAAAGGGAAGAAATTTGAATGGAATGATGAACAAGAGAAAGCGTTTCAGTTATTGAAGAAAAAGCTAACTACGGCACCTATATTGTCATTGCCTGAAGGGAATGATGATTTTGTGATTTATTGTGACGCATCAAAGCAAGGTCTCGGTTGTGTATTAATGCAACGAACGAAGGTGATTGTTTATGCGTCTAGACAATTGAAGATTCACGAACAAAATTATACGACGCATGATTTGGAATTAGGCGCGGTTGTTTTTGCATTAAAGACTTGGAGGCACTACTTATATGGGGTCAAAAGTATTATATATACCGACCACAAAAGTCTTCAACACATATTTAATCAGAAACAACTGAATATGAGACAGCGTAGGTGGATTGAATTATTGAATGATTACGATTTTGAGATTCGTTACCACCCGGGGAAGGCAAATGTGGTAGCCGATGCCTTGAGCAGGAAGGATAGAGAACCCATTCGAGTAAAATCTATGAATATAATGATTCATAATAACATTACTACTCAAATAAAGGAGGCGCAACAAGGAGTTTTAAAAGAGGGAAATTTAAAGGATGAAATACCCAAAGGATCGGAGAAGCATCTTAATATTCGGGAAGACGGAACCCGGTATAGGGCTGAAAGGATTTGGGTACCAAAATTTGGAGATATGAGAGAAATGGTACTTAGAGAAGCTCATAAAACCAGATACTCAATACATCCTGGAACGGGGAAGATGTACAAGGATCTCAAGAAACATTTTTGGTGGCCGGGTATGAAAGCCGATGTTGCTAAATACGTAGGAGAATGTTTGACGTGTTCTAAGGTCAAAGCTGAGCATCAGAAACCATCAGGTCTACTTCAACAACCCGAAATCCCGGAATGGAAATGGGAAAACATTACCATGGATTTCATCACTAAATTGCCAAGGACTGCAAGTGGTTTTGATACTATTTGGGTAATAGTTGATCGTCTCACCAAATCAGCACACTTCCTACCAATAAGAGAAGATGACAAGATGGAGAAGTTAGCACGACTGTATTTGAAGGAAGTCGTCTCCAGACATGGAATACCAATCTCTATTATCTCTGATAGGGATGGCAGATTTATTTCAAGATTCTGGCAGACATTACAGCAAGCATTAGGAACTCGTCTAGACATGAGTACTGCCTATCATCCACAAACTGATGGGCAGAGCGAAAGGACGATACAAACGCTTGAAGACATGCTACGAGCATGTGTTATTGATTTCGGAAACAGTTGGGATCGACATCTACCATTAGCAGAATTTTCCTACAACAACAGCTACCATTCAAGTATTGAGATGGCGCCATTTGAAGCACTTTATGGTAGAAAGTGCAGGTCTCCGATTTGTTGGAGTGAAGTGGGGGATAGACAGATTACGGGTCCGGAGATTATACAAGAAACTACCGAGAAGATCATCCAAATTCAACAACGGTTGAAAACCGCCCAAAGTCGGCAAAAGAGCTACGCTGACATTAAAAGAAAAGATATAGAATTTGAAATTGGAGAGATGGTCATGCTTAAAGTTGCACCTTGGAAAGGCGTTGTTCGATTTGGTAAACGAGGGAAATTAAATCCAAGGTATATTGGACCATTCAAGATTACTGATCGTGTCGGACCAGTAGCTTACCGACTTGAGTTACCTCAACAACTCGCGGCTGTACATAACACTTTCCACGTCTCGAATTTGAAGAAATGTTTTGCTAAAGAAGATCTCACTATTCCGTTAGATGAAATCCAAATCAACGAAAAACTCCAATTCATCGAAGAACCCGTCGAAATAATGGATCGTGAGGTTAAAAGACTTAAGGAAAACAAGATACCAATTGTTAAGGTTCGATGGAATGCTCGTAGAGGACCTGAGTTCACCTGGGAGCGTGAAGATCAGATGAAGAAGAAATACCCGCATCTATTTCCAGAAGATTCGTCAACACCTTCAACAGCTTAAAATTTCGGGACGAAATTTATTTAACGGGTAGGTACTGTAGTGACCCGAACTTTTCCATGTTTATATATATTAATTGAGATTGATATTTACATGATTAAATGTTTCCAACATGTTAAGCAATCAAACTTGTTAAGACTTGATTAATTGAAATAGGTTTCATATAGACAATTGACCACCCAAGTTGACCGGTGATTCACGAACGTTAAAACTTGTAAAAAAAACTATATGATGACATATATATGGTTATATATATAGTTAACATGATATTATGATAAGTAAACATATCATTAATTATATTAACAATGAACTACATATGTAAAAACAAGACTACTAACTTAATGATTTTGAAACGAGACATATATGTAACGTTTATCGTTGTAACGACATTTAATGTATATATATCATATTAAGAGATATTCGTACATCATAATATCATGATAATATAATAATTTAAAATCTCTTTTGATATTATAAACATTGGGTTAACAACATTTAACAAGATCGTTAACCTAAAGGTTTCAAAACAACACTTACATGTAACGACTAACGATGACTTAACGACTCAGTTAAAATGTATATACATGTAGTGTTTTAATATGTATTTATACACTTTTGAAAGACTTCAATACACTTATCAAAATACTTCTACTTAACAAAAATGCTTACAATTACATTCTCGTTCAGTTTCATCAACAATTCTACTCGTATGCACCCGTATTCGTACTCGTACAATACACAGCTTTTAGATGTATGTACTATTGGTATATACACTCCAATGATCAGCTCTTAGCAGCCCATGTGAGTCACCTAACACATGTGGGAACCATCATTTGGCAACTAGCATGAAATATCTCATAAGATTACAAAAATATGAGTAATCATTCATGACTTATTTACATGAAAACAAAATTACATATCCTTTATATCTAATCCATACACCAACGACCAAAAACACCTACAAACACTTTCATTCTTCAATTTTCTTCATCTAATTGAACTCTCTCAAGTTCTATCTTCAAGTTCTAAGTGTTCTTCATAAATTCCAAAAGTTCTAGTTTCATAAAATCAAGAATACTTTCAAGTTTGCTAGCTCACTTCCAATCTTGTAAGGTGATCATCCAACCTCAAGAAATCTTTGTTTATTACAGTAGGTTATCATTCTAATATAAGGTAATAATCATATTCAAACTTTGGTTCAATTTCTATAACTATAACAATCTTATTTCAAGTGATGATCTTACTTGAACTTGTTTTCGTGTCATGATTTTGCTTCAAGAACTTTGAGCCATCCAGGGATCCATTGAAGCTAGATCCATTTTTCTCTTTTCCAGTAGGTTCATCCAAGGAACTTAAGGTAGTAATGATGTTCATAACATCATTCGATTCATACATATAAAGCTATCTTATTCGAAGGTTTAAACTTGTAATCACTAGAACATAGTTTAGTTAATTCTAAACTTGTTCGCAAACAAAAGTTAATCCTTTTAACTTGACTTTTAAAATCAACTAAACACATGTTCTATATCTATATGATATTCTAACTTAATGATTTAAAACCTGGAAACACGAAAAACACCGTAAAACCGGATTTACGCCGTCGTAGTAACACCGCGGGCTGTTTTGGGTTAGTTAATTAAAAACTATGATAAACTTTGATTTAAAAGTTGTTATTCTGAGAAAATGATTTTTATTATGAACATGAAACTATATCCAAAAATTATGGTTAAACTCAAAGTGGAAGTATGTTTTCTAAAATGGTCATCTAGACGTCGTTCTTTCGACTGAAATGACTACCTTTACAAAAACGACTTGTAACTTATTTTTTCGACTATAAACCTATACTTTTTCTGTTTAGATTCATAAAATAGAGTTCAATATGAAACCATAGCAATTTGATTCACTCAAAACGGATTTAAAATGAAGAAGTTATGGGTAAAACAAGATTGGATAATTTTTCTCATTTTAGCTACGTGAAAATTGGTAACAAATCTATTCCAACCATAACTTAATCAACTTGTATTATATATTATGTAATCTTGAGATACCATAGACACGTATACAATGTTTCGACCTATCATGTCGACACATCTATATATATTTCGGAACAACCATAGACACTCTATATGTGAATGTTGGAGTTAGCTATACAGGGTTGAGGTTGATTCCAAAATATATATAGTTTGAGTTGTGATCAATACTGAGATACGTATACACTGGGTCGTGGATTGATTCAAGATAATATTTATCGATTTATTTCTGTACATCTAACTGTGGACAACTAGTTGTAGGTTACTAACGAGGACAGCTGACTTAATAAACTTAAAACATCAAAATATATTAAAAGTGTTGTAAATATATTTTGAACATACTTTGATATATATGTATATATTGTTATAGGTTCGTGAATCAACCAGTGGCCAAGTCTTACTTCCCGACGAAGTAAAAATCTGTGAAAGTGAGTTATAGTCCCACTTTTAAAATCTAATATTTTTGGGATGAGAATACATGCAGGTTTTATAAATGATTTACAAAATAGACACAAGTACGTGAAACTACATTCTATGGTTGAATTATCGAAATCGAATATGCCCCTTTTTATTAAGTCTGGTAATCTAAGAATTAGGGAACAGACACCCTAATTGACGCGAATCCTAAAGATAGATCTATTGGGCCTAACAAGCCCCATCCAAAGTACCGGATGTTTTAGTACTTCGAAATTTATATCATGTCCGAAGGAGGATCCCGGAATGATGGGGATATTCTTATATATGCATCTTGTTATTGTCGGTTACCAGGTGTTCACCATATGAATGATTTTTATCTCTATGTATGGGATGTGTATTGAAATATGAAATCTTGTGGTCTATTGTTACGATTTGATATATATAGGTTAAACCTATAACTCACCAACATTTTTGTTGACGTTTTAAGCATGTTTATTCTCAGGTGATTATTAAGAGCTTCCGCTGTCGCATACTTAAATAAGGACAAGATTTGGAGTCCATGCTTGTATGATATTGTGTAAAAACTGCATTCAAGAAACTTATTTTGTTGTAACATATTTGTATTGTAAACCATTATGTAATGGTCGTGTGTAAACAGGATATTTTAGATTATCATTATTTGATAATCTACGTAAAGCTTTTTAAACCTTTATTGATGAAATAAAGGTTATGGTTTGTTTAAAAATGAATGCAGTCTTTGAAAAACGTCTCATATAGAGGTCAAAACCTCGCAACGAAATCAATTAATATGGAACGTTTTTAATCAATAAGAACGGGACATTTCATCAGCCCCATGTCGCTCAGATTCGTCCCTCCCCCTCAAAAAAACATCCCTAAAAATCTCCATGTTTTCTTACAAGAGGCTGCGCGCCTTGACTTGGTGAAATTTCACCAAGTGTTGTGAGCCTTATTGCGTTGCCATGCTCATCGAAGTCATGTTTGTGCGACGATGCCCGCCTAGCTTTTGTTGATCGTCATGTCTTGGTGAAAAGTGAACCTTATTTCGTTGCCCTGATGGTCGGAGTCGTGCTCGGGCGATGGTTGTTGCCCGATTCGATGGTAACCCTGGACGAAAAATCATAGTAAAAAAGGGGGTGCAACACGAGGACTTCCCAGGGGGTCACCCATCCTAGTACTACTCTCGCCCAAGCACGCTTAACTGCGGAGTTCTGATGGGATCCGGTGCGTTAGTGCTGGTATGATCGCACTCGAAATAAATGTCCCTTTTTAATCCTTTATAGCTAACTTACCTTGCCTACCATGGGTGGTCACACCTACCCTGACTTTCCATGATGTACCACGACTCGACTCGAAGCTCACACCTTAAGAAGGGTTCGGGATGTATAATGTTCTAGATCGAGTCTAGACACGCGAGTGATCTCGGATGTGGTTGTCGAAAGTCGACGTATAATGGTGTCGGACTTGGTTCTCGGTCGATACTACGAAATCTCCAACGTATAATGTTCCCGGTCGATACTAACCACTCACGTATCGACTGTGGTTGACGTACGGGACCTCCATCTTATAATGTTCTCTGTCGATTAAGTGTCGGATGAGGTGGTCGAAAGCCGTTTCGACATCAAGACCATACAACGTACATACCAACTATACAAGGTTTCACGGAAACCCAAATCACTTCATGCGCACTTTAACCATCAGGCGCACCTCGGTCGCCGGAAACCAAGGCTAGCCCGAACTCCGCAGCTCAGAATGACATGCCAATGAAACTTCGGAACCCGAGAATCAATTTGTTTCATCAAACGTAAGAGTCGTGCAAAATTTCGGGTCGATCCGACATGATTTGAGCACTGTATGAAAAATTATGACTCCTCAGAAAATCAATGTCTGTTCCTGTCACTTCACTTTTTGTGCAATATGTATATATAGGGGGTACCATGTCCACTCCATGCCCTGGTACCCAGACAAGGGGCCGGAAAGTGCAAGGCAATAGAGGTTGCCTAGCGAAGCCGGAGAGCGATTACGAGTTATGAGTGACCCTATAACATGAAGCCAAACACCAAGTCGTGGCCCCGAAAACCAAGTCGTGACCGAGAAATATGAGCCATGGCCTGGTCGTCACCTAGCAAACCAAGTCGCGACTTAGTTTTCTAGGCCACTGCCAAGCTAAATCTTAGTCGCGACTTGGATTTATAGCCCATTGCCAAGCTAAATCAAGCACGACGTCGTGCATTTGAAAAAATTATGACTCCTCAGAAAATCAATGTCTGTTCCTGTCACTTCACTTTTTGTGCAATATGTATATATAGGGGGTACCATGTCCACTCCATGCCCTGGTACCCAGATGTTGGGTCGGAAAGTGCATGCTACTAGAGGTTGCCTAGCGAAGCCGGAGAGCGATTACGAGTAACGAGTGACCCTATAACACGAAGCCAAACACCAAGTCGTGGCCCCGAAAACCAAGTCGTGACCGAGAAATAATAGCCACGGCCTGGTCGTCACCTAGCAAACCAAGTCGCGACTTGGTTTTCCAGGCCACTGCCAAGCTAAATCTAAGTCGCGACTTGGATTTTTAGCCCATTGCCAAGCTAAATCAAGCACGACGCCGTGATTTTGAAAAATTATGATTCCTCAGAAAATCAATGTCTGTTCCTGTCACTTCACTTTTTGTGCAATATGTATATATAGGGGACTGGGTGTTCCTGGACGAGGGCGTGCGAGCTGAGTCACTAGTCGAAATTTGTTCTCGACTACTGTGTGCCAATATACTCCATTCCCGACCGGAATTACCCCTTCTCCTCGGTGGGGAGTTCGTTTTTTGGCTTAAAAAAGCCTAAAAGCGGGCGAGGATCCCGGAGTATTGACGTTCGAGAAGCTAAAGCCCACCACACGTCGATGCTGGACCCTCCTTGGTGGCATGCCGGCTTTCGTGAATGTGCTGTAGGTTTCGTGAATGTGGGTTTGGTTTCGTGAATGTGTGTTGTGGATGATGCTCGTTAATATTTGTGGCCATGT
>NC_092343.1:257007500-257017500 GCF_046630445.1 Rutidosis leptorrhynchoides
TTAAGTGTCGGATGAGGTGGTCGAAAGCTGGTTTCGACATCAAGACCATACAACGTACATACCAACTATACAAGGTTTCACGGAAACCCAAATCACTTCATGCGCACTTTAACCATCAGGCGCACCTCGGTCGCCGGAAACCAAGGCTAGCCCGAACTCCGCAGCTCAGAATGACATGCCAATGAAACTTCGGAACCCGAGAATCAATTTGTTTCATCAAACGTAAGAGTCGTGCAAAATTTCGGGTCGATCCGACATGATTTGAGCACTGTATGAAAAATTATGACTCCTCAGAAAATCAATGTCTGTTCCTGTCACTTCACTTTTTGTGCAATATGTATATATAGGGGGTACCATGTCCACTCCATGCCCTGGTACCCAGACAAGGGGCCGGAAAGTGCAAGGCAATAGAGGTTGCCTAGCGAAGCCGGAGAGCGATTACGAGTTATGAGTGACCCTATAACATGAAGCCAAACACCAAGTCGTGGCCCCGAAAACCAAGTCGTGACCGAGAAATATGAGCCATGGCCTGGTCGTCACCTAGCAAACCAAGTCGCGACTTAGTTTTCTAGGCCACTGCCAAGCTAAATCTTAGTCGCGACTTGGATTTATAGCCCATTGCCAAGCTAAATCAAGCACGACGTCGTGCATTTGAAAAAATTATGACTCCTCAGAAAATCAATGTCTGTTCCTGTCACTTCACTTTTTGTGCAATATGTATATATAGGGGGTACCATGTCCACTCCATGCCCTGGTACCCAGATGTTGGGTCGGAAAGTGCATGCTACTAGAGGTTGCCTAGCGAAGCCGGAGAGCGATTACGAGTAACGAGTGACCCTATAACACGAAGCCAAACACCAAGTCGTGGCCCCGAAAACCAAGTCGTGACCGAGAAATAATAGCCACGGCCTGGTCGTCACCTAGCAAACCAAGTCGCGACTTGGTTTTCCAGGCCACTGCCAAGCTAAATCTAAGTCGCGACTTGGATTTTTAGCCCATTGCCAAGCTAAATCAAGCACGACGCCGTGATTTTGAAAAATTATGATTCCTCAGAAAATCAATGTCTGTTCCTGTCACTTCACTTTTTGTGCAATATGTATATATAGGGGACTGGGTGTTCCTGGACGAGGGCGTGCGAGCTGAGTCACTAGTCGAAATTTGTTCTCGACTACTGTGTGCCAATATACTCCATTCCCGACCGGAATTACCCCTTCTCCTCGGTGGGGAGTTCGTTTTTTGGCTTAAAAAAGCCTAAAAGCGGGCGAGGATCCCGGAGTATTGACGTTCGAGAAGCTAAAGCCCACCACACGTCGATGCTGGACCCTCCTTGGTGGCATGCCGGCTTTCGTGAATGTGCTGTAGGTTTCGTGAATGTGGGTTTGGTTTCGTGAATGTGTGTTGTGGATGATGCTCGTTAATATTTGTGGCCATGTCATGTTGCTTGTTGATCTTGGCTCAGCTTTGATCATCGTTTTAAGATTAACGGGTCTCCTCATTAGGCTTGCACGGTCGGTCCGATTGTATTGCTTGTTCTTCTTTGAATGTTGCGTTACGATTGGATTGTGAGTGTGACCAACGAGATGACGTGACTTGTTAGGCTTGAAACGTGTGCTTGCGATATGGAACGGTTGCGTATATTGATGTGTTTTGTTTCACAGCGATTTAAGGTTTTTCGCATCGTTCGGTGCATCTTGGGGTCATTTTGGCTAGTGGCGGCTTTCCTTGCATTTGAGCTTGGATGGTGGCTACTAGTTGGCGTGGTTTCGGGGATGTCTTACCGTAAAGGTGCATGAGTGGTGTTTGGTTTGTTACGGGTGGTTGGCTCCTTGCTTGCGCAACCAACTTCCACCTGGCATTCCTCTTCAGTTTTGCTTTGTAGCGACCCCGACAAATCGTCAAGTGACGGCGTCGGCTACGTGGGTCCCATTACCTGATTATAAGTCTTTAAGATAACGTTTGACCAAAATATGTCGCCTTCATTTCAAAATAAAGATTTTTTCAAAGTTTACAAGGATTGTTCAACCAAAAGTTAAGTTACAACGTTATAAGTACGATTGAAATCTAGGCGACACGGTTTAAAGTAAAGTCAAAAGACGCTCCATGAAATGCATGTATACTCGACATCGGATGCAAGTATCAAATGGTAAGCGGAAGCATGTTTCACATATCGTGCATGACCTGAGAAAAACATAGAAATCTGTCAACGAAAACGTTGGTGAAATCATAGGTTTAAGTAAGTAAGTACAAGTGAACCACAAGATTTGCATCAATGAAATAATAGTAATACATTCCAAAAGTTTGTTTCACGAGCACCCAATTATCAATACTTAACATTTCCTTCCATTGAACCCCATCACTTAGTGCTAGAACATACACTGTTTCTCGAAAATATATTTCATTCGTAAACGGTAGCGAACCGTTTGAATGAGGGTTTGTCAAACCCATATGGATCCATACAACATAAGTTCTCGCTTACACCCGGCAAGTGTAACTAATGATAATCGAATTGAGGATTTTGTTCTAAACTCGTATGTAGAATGTTTGTTTTTCCTGTACTTGTGTTCACTTAGTAAAGAAATGTTTATGTTTTCTCATCCCAAATGTAAGTTCAAAAAGAGTAAAAGTGGGACTATGATCTCACCTCGAGTGCACGAGTATAAAAGTACTTCAACAAGTAAACGTGTGCATGAAAGTTGCTTAGCCTTGACCTAAACAAGTAAGTTATATCAATTAACCGGTTACGACACAAGGTCGGGTGAAATGTGTTCAATTAGTCCTATGGCTCGACACGACTCGATTATGTAGCATGTGAAGCAAATTGTCAAGTTTCATGCAAGATACAAGTATAAAAGCATGTTAGGAAGATTGCATTAAAAGTTTGGTTAAGTTTGACTAAAAGTCAAACTTGGTCAAAGTCAACGAAAAAGTCAACGCGTTCGGGTTCGGTCCCGAACTATTTTTCTGAGGTTTTTACTCATATATAAGCATATTAGAACAAGTTTCATGTGAATCGGAGGTCGATAGCTAGTCAAACATTTCACGTGAAACGGGACGAGGAGGTCAGAATCTGACCAGGCACATCGGCGCGCCGCGCGGGGAAGGGGCGCGCCGCGCCACCCTCTGTGCAGGGATTTCTGGTCAGTTTTCAAAGTATGCACGAACCAAAACACAAACAATCACATTTTATGATCCGCAAACAATTAGAACATGTATTTTATATCATCGGAAAGCTATTTCGACAAGGAATACAACTAACCACATATCATCAATCAAAAACATCATTTACAATAAACGAAAACTCGTCAATTGATCGAGAAAGGTTTATTTTCAAGTTTCAAGTTCGTAAAACGTATTTTATGATTCGGGAATCCAATTTACACATACGATATGCCGTTTTGAAGGTAATGAAGCATACATTACTACTAGACACTAACAATTAACATTCCATGGCATTTAAGCATCCAAAAGTTCATGTCAAGAACTATCAAACCCTAGTCAAACATCACAAAATCATTAATCGGGTTTTTTTGAAGTTTCCTTAATCAACCGACACATCCAAATGTGGTTAATGATACTAGTAACACAATTAAAACATGCACTTTAACAATCTAACAACATTAACTCATCCAAAATCAAGGATTAAGCATCCACTTTTCATTTTCAAGCTAGTTACACCAAAACATCAAGATCGAGCATACAAATCATATAATCATGCTAGACACGAGCCATAGACACTAACTAACAACATTTCAAGTCAAAAACACGAATTTAAAGAAATCTAGAGTTTTAGAAATGTTACCCAAAATCGGTGCAGTTAGTATCAAATCGTAGAGGATGAAGAGAGGATCACGAAAATGTAATTTGTTTTGTTGTAAGCCTCCTAGATCGAATTTAGATGATGATTTAGTGAAGTTGGGAGAAATGGGGTTCTTGAGCTAGAGAGAAAAGGGAGAGAGATGGAGGGATTGAATGGATGAGAATGGTGGGTTGACTAGTTGACCTAGTCAACTAGTTTGCCCACTTGACAACTTCGGTCCCTCAAGTTTCAAAGCGGGTGCGGGAATTAACCAACGAAATATTTTAAAAACGCTCGAGTAACCGAGTGATGTTATAATTAAATAGCGGAAATATAATGAACGTTACTCACGGAAACTATTACTTTAAATACGAAAGATTATGTTTTAAAAAAAAAGACGGTGTTAAAATTAAATTTAACGGAAAAACGCGGGATGTTACATTATCCACACCTCAAAAGAAATTTCGTCCCGAAATTTAGTTGGAAGTAGTAGTTGTTGAATCTTACTCGAGACCTTGCGTTGTAAATTCTACGAATAAGTGAAGGTACGTCCTTGAGTATTTCCACGAATTTTGACGGTCGGGATCATATGTTGTTTTAAGGTTTGGCTTCCATGATTCATGGTTTCAACCGGTCCTCCTAGGAAGTGAGGGTTATCGTCGATAGTGAGTTCATCAAAGGAGATAACAAGTTCTCGTTTCGCAAAACACGTCTTTGAGTTGATACATTGAATGTAGGATAAACGGAGACCCAAAATGAGTCGGAAAAGTCTAAACGGCTAGCTACGGGTCCAAAACACCCCAAGAATTTAAAGGATCAAAATATCGCGGATTTAGCTTCCTACGTTTTCCCGAAACAGATTGCACCCTTCCAAGGTGCGACTCTTAACGTGACGCGGTTTCCCACGTGGAATTTGAAATGTTTACGTCTAACATCGGCGCAGCTCTTGGTGATTACGAGTCGCGTAGGGTTTTGCCTGAATATGAATAAATTTTCTCGGTTGCTCATGAATAACCTCGGCCCCGGTGAATTGATCATCGTTTACTTGGTTCGACAAAGGAGAGTGACGTTTCCGGTCACACGTGGTTTCAAAAGGAGTGACGTTAAAACTCGAATGAAAATCATTGTAGTACGAGGATTCGGTTAAAGGAAAATATTTTTCTCAAGTAAATTTGAAGTTGGTAATACAAATTCGTATTATGGTCTCCAAGGTTTAAATCGCATGTTTGTTCGGTCCGTCGGGTTGTGGATGGTACGCGGTACTCATGTCTAAACGCGGTCCCGAGGCTTCTTGTAAATCTAGAAGTGAAACGAGTATTTCGATACGGGATAATTAACAAAGATACACCGTGTTGGAATAGAATCTCTTAAGATATGTTTGAACGAGTCAGTTAGGGTTCGAAAAAAAAATGTTCGTTAGGACTATTCACCCTCGTGGCGAATACTTATGTAATATGAGGAGTTTCTCTATCCATGGAGAAATGTTACAAGGAGTTTCTTTAAACGGAAATGCGAACGGTAAAGATAGTAGTGAAATGAGGACTTAGAATAGGATGAGTTTACATCTCGAGGTTGCCATAACGTGCCTCTAGTTGTCAAAAGTTGAAGTCTGAAAGAGAAACGAGATCGTACACGTAGTTGTTTAGTTCGGGGTTGAATAATAGTTGGCCGATTATTAGAAACACAATGACATTAAGTCAAAGAAGAGTGAAGTATCATTGGATCGTGTGTTATCTTAAGCTCCAGTAATATCAGACGGTAACGGTGAAATAACAGAGATATGTAGCGTGGTATGTGATGACGAGAAAATTGATCGGATCCACAATTTAGTATTAGAATTCTTCGCGCAACATAACGAATTTCAGTTACACTGATTTTGAGTCGAGAGAGCATGCCTTCCGGCGTTCATGTAGAAATATTTTCATAATTGAGTTCCATCTGGTGCTATACGATTTTTAACTAGAAACGTTGGTGTGAAGTATCACGCTCAAGGTTCGGACATGGGGGGGGGTTTAAATTTTTCCCTCAGTGAGTTAACGAGGTTAAAAGTCGTGTAACACGAGAAAAGGCAGAAATGAATCTTCGGTAATAACCGGCGAGATCTAAGATTTTACGAATACAAGTCTGAGTCGGGGGAGTTTCCTGATTACATGTGGCTTGATTTCGAGATTGATTGAAATGCCTAGACCATTCACATCATGGTTTAGAAAATTGCACTTCGTTCAACAGAAATTCTCACTCGGAGAATTTGGTATAGAGTTGCTCTTTTCTCAAAAGTTCGAGCGTAAGATGGTGATGTTGTTCGTTTTCCTTCTTTACTTGAATAACTCAAGATGTCATCTATAAATACGATAACCGATTTGTCTAGATAAGTTCGCATACGTGGTTTAGGAGGTTCATGAATACGGACAGAGTCCTAAATAAATCGAATGGTACTAAGAAAGATTTACAACTAACGTTGCGAGTTCGGAAAGTGGCTTAGGAGACATCGTCTCACTTAACCCCCAATTGATGATAACCGGAACGGGGGTCGATTTGGAACATACGGGATTCGTGCAAATAATCATGAGGTCATGGATGCGAGGGAGAGGGTATCGGTTTCCAACCGAAAATTACTCAGTTCACAATAATCTATACAAGATGATGGGGAAACACATTTTTTTTTTTTTTTTTTTTTTTTTTTTTTTTTTTTTTTTCGAATAGGTTCCGAGCTCCCTAGTTCTATAGGTGTCAAATCGAAGTTCAAATTACCTACCCAATAAGTTTAACGTACTCCCTCCGATAAAAATTTATCGATACGCAATGGTTTTCCGTTGGTCACTTGAATGGCGTAAGTAATATCTAGGGGGGAGGGGTGGAGTGCAAAGAGTAGGCTCCAAAGCCCTGGATACAAAACATTTATCGATACCCGAATCGGATAAACATGAAACATAAGAGTCGTTGAGAAGAAACGTACCCGTAACTAATTGTCGTTCCGGGAATCCTATGTGTTAAGGTTGAAAGCTCATTCGCGTACATTAGGGTGGGCGTTCTTCTTGGGACATGCATTCTTAAAATGACCCAGTTGTCCACATTCAAAACAAGCACCCCTTCTGCGTGCACTGGGCACCTTTTTAGCGACGGGGGCGGCACCCTTACAACTATGGGCCACATGGCCACTTCTTTGACACTTGATGCAAAATGGTCCGCCACATTTTCCATAATGATGTTTGTGGCACGTGTTGCAAAAAGGTCGTGTTCCAGCATAATTTTTCCTGCCGCCGGGGGTGAAAGGCTTCTTGGTGGAGTCGTTGTGGTTGTGGTTGCTTGATGGAGAGGCTTCCTGTTTTCTTTTGTTGTTAACTGGTTGGGCCTCGGCCGTTGGTGCCAGCGCTTCAATTTCATCCACCGTTTTTATAAATCGGCGGGCTATCATCACAGCCTCTTGTAGGTCGGCGGGTCTTAATGGCATTACCCCGTGTGGAATGCTCTTAGGGAGGCCATCCCTGTAAAACTCAACTCCTTGGGGCCCGGGAGCCCGGAGGTTTGGACAAATTGAGGTTAGTTCGGCAAACCGTTGGTTATAAGCTTCGAGGTCATCTCGGGCTATTTTTAAATTTCTTGGCCCCTGTTCGAGCCTTCGAGTCTCTTCGCGCGGGAAGTATTCGGTGGTCATTCTTTCTCTTAATTCGGTCCAAGAGAGTGTAAGGGCTTCATCGATACCCACCGATTGTACATACGTGTTCCACCGTGAGAGAGCAATACCGGTGAGAGTGAGGGTGGAAAACTTGACCTTATCTTGGTCCCGACAACCGCTTATGCTAAAAACGGCTTCTGTTTGTTCGAACCATCGGGTGAGAGCAACCGGTCCTTCGGTTCCATTGAAAGTGGGAGGATTGTACTTCATGAAGTTCTTGTAGGAGCAACCCTCGATTGAATTACCGGCCCCATGATTGTTGTTGTTAGAAAAGTGATCGGCCACGGCCGTACCCACGGCGGTGGTTATCATTCGTTGAAGAGCTTGTTCCAGAGTTTCGAGAGGAGTATTGTGTTGACCTTGGTGAGCCATTGTTCCTTCATGAGACAAGAATATCGTTGGTTAGTATTTTCAACAATACTAACCGGAGTATGGAAATAGGATAGAGAGGAAATTTTTCCTTGACTCGCCTTAAATTCTTTACGTCATAATGTCGGAACGTCCATGTGAATCACCGTAATATAATCCCGGAAATTATATTACCCTGATTCTCATGTGCATTTAACATTACTTCATAAAGTCAAGGTGGCGCATCAACAAAAATTTATCAACGTAAGATCAAGATCGAATACGAGTTAGATATGATAGAAGAGTTCGAGTATAAATGCACAATTTGTCAAATAATTCCTACTTCAGTCTATATGCCGGTTGTAGTCTAGATTCACCTATGTACCCTATGACTCGGGGTGGACACAAATGAACTCTAAATCCCTACAACCAAGGCTCTGATACCAACTGTAGCGACCCCGACAAATCGTCAAGTGACGGCGTCGGCTACGTGGGTCCCATTACCTGATTATAAGTCTTTAAGATAACGTTTGACCAAAATATGTCGCCTTCATTTCAAAATAAAGATTTTTTCAAAGTTTACAAGGATTGTTCAACCAAAAGTTAAGTTACAACGTTATAAGTACGATTGAAATCTAGGCGACACGGTTTAAAGTAAAGTCAAAAGACGCTCCATGAAATGCATGTATACTCGACATCGGATGCAAGTATCAAATGGTAAGCGGAAGCATGTTTCACATATCGTGCATGACCTGAGAAAAACATAGAAATCTGTCAACGAAAACGTTGGTGAAATCATAGGTTTAAGTAAGTAAGTACAAGTGAACCACAAGATTTGCATCAATGAAATAATAGTAATACATTCCAAAAGTTTGTTTCACGAGCACCCAATTATCAATACTTAACATTTCCTTCCATTGAACCCCATCACTTAGTGCTAGAACATACACTGTTTCTCGAAAATATATTTCATTCGTAAACGGTAGCGAACCGTTTGAATGAGGGTTTGTCAAACCCATATGGATCCATACAACATAAGTTCTCGCTTACACCCGGCAAGTGTAACTAATGATAATCGAATTGAGGATTTTGTTCTAAACTCGTATGTAGAATGTTTGTTTTTCCTGTACTTGTGTTCACTTAGTAAAGAAATGTTTATGTTTTCTCATCCCAAATGTAAGTTCAAAAAGAGTAAAAGTGGGACTATGATCTCACCTCGAGTGCACGAGTATAAAAGTACTTCAACAAGTAAACGTGTGCATGAAAGTTGCTTAGCCTTGACCTAAACAAGTAAGTTATATCAATTAACCGGTTACGACACAAGGTCGGGTGAAATGTGTTCAATTAGTCCTATGGCTCGACACGACTCGATTATGTAGCATGTGAAGCAAATTGTCAAGTTTCATGCAAGATACAAGTATAAAAGCATGTTAGGAAGATTGCATTAAAAGTTTGGTTAAGTTTGACTAAAAGTCAAACTTGGTCAAAGTCAACGAAAAAGTCAACGCGTTCGGGTTCGGTCCCGAACTATTTTTCTGAGGTTTTTACTCATATATAAGCATATTAGAACAAGTTTCATGTGAATCGGAGGTCGATAGCTAGTCAAACATTTCACGTGAAACGGGACGAGGAGGTCAGAATCTGACCAGGCACATCGGCGCGCCGCGCGGGGAAGGGGCGCGCCGCGCCACCCTCTGTGCAGGGATTTCTGGTCAGTTTTCAAAGTATGCACGAACCAAAACACAAACAATCACATTTTATGATCCGCAAACAATTAGAACATGTATTTTATATCATCGGAAAGCTATTTCGACAAGGAATACAACTAACCACATATCATCAATCAAAAACATCATTTACAATAAACGAAAACTCGTCAATTGATCGAGAAAGGTTTATTTTCAAGTTTCAAGTTCGTAAAACGTATTTTATGATTCGGGAATCCAATTTACACATACGATATGCCGTTTTGAAGGTAATGAAGCATACATTACTACTAGACACTAACAATTAACATTCCATGGCATTTAAGCATCCAAAAGTTCATGTCAAGAACTATCAAACCCTAGTCAAACATCACAAAATCATTAATCGGGTTTTTTTGAAGTTTCCTTAATCAACCTACACATCCAAATGTGGTTAATGATACTAGTAACACAATTAAAACATGCACTTTAACA
>NC_092343.1:257022500-257027500 GCF_046630445.1 Rutidosis leptorrhynchoides
ATGCTTAGTGATACATGCTTCCGCACTCTTTTGATACTTGCTTGGATGTCGAGTATACATGCATTTTGGAGCATCTTTTGAACTTATTTAAACTGTGTCGCATAGTTTTCATTTGTACTTATAACGTTGTAACTTAACTTGTGGTCAATTATCTTTGTAAACTTTGAAACAATCTTTACACTTGAATGGATGCGACATATTTTGGGTCAAACGTCTGTTTTAAAGACTTATGACCAGGTAATGGGACCTACGTAGTCGACGCCGTCACTTGACGATTTGTCGGGGTCGTTACAAGTGGTATCAGAGCCTTGGTTGTAGGGATTTAGAGTTCATTTGTGTCCACCCCGAGTCATAGGGTACATAGGTGAATCTAGACTACAACCGGCATATAGACTGAAGTAGGAATTACTTGACTATTTGTGCATCTATACTCGAACTCTTCTATCATATCTAAATCGTATTCGATCTTGATCTTACGTTGATAAATTTTGTTGACGCGCCACCTTGACTTTATGAGGTAATGTTAAATGCACATGAGAATCAGGGTAATATAATTTCCGGGATTATATTACGGTGATTCATATGGACATTCCGACATTATGACATAAAGAATTTAAGGCGAGTCAAGGAAAATTTTCTCTACATCATCATTCCCTATCATGATTAGTATTATTGAGAATACTAATCAACGATATTCTTGTGTCTTGAAGGAACAATGCCTCCCCGTCGCGGGCCACGTAATGAAACTTCCGAACAAGCTTTTCAACGCATGATAGCCACCGCCATAGGTGCGGCTATGGCTAGTATCTCCTCTGACATCAATAACAACCACAACCACAACAACCATGGAGCCGGTAATTCAAACGAGGGTTGCTCCTACAAAACTTTCATGGGGTGCAAACCTCACACCTTCGATGGGACCGGAGGACCGGTTGTGCTCACCCGATGGTTTGAGCAAACAGAAGCCGTTTTTAGCATAAGCGGTTGTCGGGACCAAGACAAAGTCAAATATTCCACCCACACTTTCGCCGGTATCGCCCTCACATGGTGGAATACGTATGTGCTGTCGGTGGGTATCGATGAAGCTCACACTCTCTCATGGGCCGACTTAAAGAAAAAGATGATCACCGAATACTTCCCGCGCGAAGAGACCCGTAAGCTCGAACACGAACTAAGAACTTTAAAAGCGGTCGGGAATGACCTAAAGGCATATAATCAACGATTTTCTGAGCTATCCTTGATGTGCCCAAACCTCGTGACCCCCGAACCTCTAAGGGTTGAACTTTACATGGATGGTCTTCCCAAGAGCATCAAACAAGGAGTAATGTCATCCAAACCCAGTAATCACCAAGAGGCCCTGAATATGGCCCGTCAATTGATCGAAACGGTAGACGAGATTGAAGTGCCGGCACCTAAAGCCGAGGATGAGTCGGGTGACAACAAAAGAAAATGGGAAGCCCCCCAATCGAGCAACTACAACAACAACTTTGCCAAGGAACCTCTCACCACCGTCGGCAAGAAAAGTTATGCCGGGACACGACCTTTTTGCAACAAATGCCACAAGCATCATTTTGGTGAATGTGGCAAGCTAATTTGCCATCGGTGCCAAGGTAGTGGTCATATTGCCAAGTATTGTGGAAGTACCGCCCCCGTCACTCAAAAGGGGCCCGACGCACCAAAGCCGAGTATTTGCTACAAATGTGGCCAATCGGGTCATTTTAGGAATGAATGCCCAAAGAATAAAGCAAAAACCAACGCGCGCCGTTGAACTTACAACATCGACACCTAGGATGCCCGAGGCGATGATGGACTAGTCACGGGTACGTTTCTTCACAACAAACCGTATATTTCATACTTATTCGATTCGAGTACCGTTAGACGTTTTATAACCAAGGATTTGACTCGTGCTCTTTATATTCCACCTCTTTCCCCCAGATACTACTTAGACGATTTAAGTGACCGACGGAAAATATTGTGTGCCTATAAATTTTATCGGAGGATATGCGTTAAGAAATTGGACTCGACACCTATAGAACTAAGGAACTCAAAACCTATTCATTAAGGAGAAATTGTTGCCCTACATTTATGTATAGATTATTGTGAACTAAGTAACTTTCGGTTGGAAACCAATACTCTCTTCCTCGTATCCATTACCTCATGATTATTTGCGTGGATCCCGTGTATTCCAAATCGACCTCCGTTCTGGTTATCATCAATTGGGGGTTAAGGGAGGCGATGTCTCCTAAGCCATTTTCCGAGCTCGCAACGTTAGTTGTAAATCCCTCTTAGTACCATTTGATTTATTTAGGACTCCGTCCGTATTCATGAACCTCCTAAACCACGTATGCAACTTATCTAGACAAATCTGTTATCATATTTATAGATGACATCTTAACTTATTCAAGTAAAGAAGGCAAACGAACAACATCATCATCTTACGCTCGAACTTTGAGAAAAGAGCAACTCTATACCAAATTCTCCGAGTGAGAATTTCTGTTAAACGAAGTCAAATTTTCTAGACCATGATGTTAATGGTCAAGGCATTACAATCAATCTCGAAATCAAGCCACACGTAATCATGAAACTCTCTCAACTCAGACTTGTATTCGTAAAATCTTAGATCTCGCCTGTTATCACCGAAGATTCATTTCTGACTTTTCTCGTGTTACCCGACTTTTAAACTCGTTAACTCACTAAGGGAAAACTTTAAACCTCTCCGTGTTCGAACCTTGAGCGTGATTCTTCACACCAACATTTCTAGTTAAAATCGTATAGCAACAGATGGAACTCAAACATGGAAATATTTCTACATGAACGCCGAAAGGCATACTCTCTCGACTCAAAATTAACGTAACTAAAATTCGTTATTTTGCACAAAGAATTCGAATACTAAACTGTAGATCCGATCAACTTTCTCGTCATCACGTACCACACACATACCTCTGTTATTTCACCGTTACTGTCTGATATTACTGGAATTTAAGATAACACACAATCCAACGATACTTCACTCTTCTTTGACTTAACATCCTTGTGTTTCTGATAAGTGGCCAACTATTATTCAACCCCGAACTATACAATTACGTGTACTATCTTGTTTCTCTTCCAGACTTCAATTTTCGACAACTAGAGGCACGTTATGGCAACCTCGAGATGTAAGCTCATCCTATTCTCAGTCCTCATTTCACTCCTATCTTTATCGCTCGCATTTCCGTTTAAGGAAACTCCTTGTAACATTTCTCCATGGATAGAGAAACTCCTCACATTACATTAGTATTCGCCACGAGGGTGAATAGTCCTAACGAACATTTTTTTTTTTTGAACCCTAACTAACTTGTTCAAACATATCTTAAGAGATTCTATTCCAACACGGTGTATCCTTGTCAATTATCCCGTATCGAAATACTCGTTTCACTTCTAGTTTTACAAGAAACCCTGGAGACCCGCTTAGACATGAGTACCACGTACCACCCACAAACCGATGAACCGAGCAAACGAACGATTTACGTCTTGGAAAGACATGTCACAAACTCGTATTGTCACCTTTAGTAGATCACTCGTACAACAGTAGTTACCACTCGTGTGTTCACCCGCACTTTCCGAAACCCTATATGACCGCTAATGTCGTACCCCTGTTCATTTAACCAACGCATGTGGCAAACAAAACACAGAATCTGAACTCAATCAAGAAACAACAATTGAGATCATTCAAGTCCGAGAAGGGCTCGAGACAACCCATAGTCACCAAAAGAGTTATACCAAACTTAGATGAAAACCTCACAAAATCCCTGTAACAGTGTAATATTGAGAACCCGCACCTTGGAAAGGTGTAATCCGTTTCGGGAATCAGGGAAAGTTAAACTCGCGACACGTTAACCCTTTTGAAACCTTGGGGCGTATTGGAACCGCTTCCTACCGTTTGGAACTTCTGACTCAATTAAGTTTCCGCTTACCCTGTGTACCATGTAACAAACTTAGAAACGTGTCCTGCGGAACAGGAACGTGCAATCCTGCTAGATACATCAACTATCGATGACAAACTTCTCTTCATAGGAAAACCAGTTGAAACCAGGGATCGTAAAAACCGAACCTTAATACAACGAAATACCCTAACTATCCAAATTCATGAGAACACTCAAGGACGTGCCTTCACTTATTCATAACATTGACAACGTAAAGTCTCGAGTAAGAGATATCGACTACTACTTCCAACTAAATTTCGGGACGAAATTTCTTTTGAGGTGTGGATAATGTAACATCCCGCATTTTTCCGTTAAATTATTTTAACGCCCGTCTTTTTCTTTTTAAATAATACCCTTCGTATCTAGATTCGTATCCTTTGTTATGTAACATTTTAAATATTTTCGTTATCGGATTTTAATATCTCCCGTACTCCCGTGTAACTTAAAATAATTCGTTCGGTTATTTTCCGCACCCGATTCAAAGTTGAGGGACCAAACTTGCCAAAGTATCAAACTTTTGACTAGGTCAAAGAGTCAACCTCCTTCATCCCTTTCATTCATCCTCCCTTTTCCATTTTTGATACTTTCAAACTCTCTCATTTCTCAAACATAAAATCATCATCCAAATCTCACCAAGGAAGTAAACATCAAAACAAACTACATATTCTTGATCCTCTCATCATCCTCTTCGATTTGATGCTAACTACTTCGATTTTGGGTAACATTTCTAAAACACTAGATTTCTTTAAATTCGTGTTCTTGACTTATAAAGTTGTTAATTAGTGTCTATGGCTCATTGTGATGTCGTGTATGTAATTTGTATGCCCGATTCGTTGTTTTTGGTGTAACTAGTTCAATATGAAAATTTCTTGCTAAATCCTTGATTTTGGATGATCAAATGTTGTTAGATTGTTAAAGTGCATGTTTTAAAAGTGTTACTAGTATCTTTAGCTTCGTTTTGATGTATAGGTTGATTAAGGAAACATCAAACTCATGACTATTGATTTTTGTGAATTTTCGTTAGAGTTTGATAGACTT
>NC_092343.1:257165000-257177500 GCF_046630445.1 Rutidosis leptorrhynchoides
GTCGATTAAGTGTCGGATGAGGTGGTCGAAAGCCGGTTTCGACATCAAGACTGTAGTGACCCGAACTTTTCCATGTTTATATATATTAATTGAGATTGATATTTACATGATTAAATGTTTCCAACATGTTAAGCAATCAAACTTGTTAAGACTTGATTAATTGAAATAGGTTTCATATAGACAATTGACCACCCAAGTTGACCGGTGATTCACGAACGTTAAAACTTGTAAAAAACTATATGATGACATATATATGGTTATATATATAGTTAACATGATATTATGATAAGTAAACATATCATTAATTATATTAACAATGAACTACATATGTAAAAACAAGACTACTAACTTAATGATTTTGAAACGAGACATATATGTAACGTTTATCGTTGTACCGACATTTAATGTATATATATCATATTAAGAGATATTCGTACATCATAATATCATGATAATATAATAATTTAAAATCTATTTTGATATTATAAACATTGGGTTAACAACATTTAACAAGATCGTTAACCTAAAGGTTTCAAAACAACATTTACATGTAACGACTAACGATGACTTAACGACTCAGTTAAAATGTATATACATGTAGTGTTTTAATATGTATTCATACACTTTTGAAAGACTTCAAGACATTTATCAAAATACTTCTACTTAGCAAAAATGCTTACAATTAGATCCTCGTTCAGTTTCATCAACAATTCTACTCGTATGCACCCGTATTCGTACTCGTACAATACACAGCTTTTAGATGTATGTACTATTGGTATATACACTCCAATGATCAGCTCTTAGCAGCCCATGTGAGTCACCTAACACATGTGGGAACCATCATTTGGCAACTAGCATGAAATATCTCATAAGATTACAAAAATATGAGTAATCATTCATGACTTATTTACATGAAAACAAAATTACATATCCTTTATATCTAATCCATACACCAACGACCAAAAACACCTACAAACACTTTCATTCTTCAATTTTCTTCATCTAATTGAACTCTCTCAAGTTCTATCTTCAAGTTCTAAGTGTTCTTCATAAATTCTAAAAGTTCTAGTTTCATAAAATCAAGAATACTTTCAAGTTTGCTAGCTCACTTCCAATCTTGTAAGGTGATCATCCAACCTCAAGAAATCTTTGTTTCTTACAGTAGGTTATCATTCTAATACAAGGTAATAATCATATTCAAACTTTGGTTCAATTTCTATAACTATAACAATCTTATTTCAAGTGATGATCTTACTTGAACTTGTTTTCGTGTCATGATTTTGCTTCAAGAACTTTGAGCCATCCAAGGATCCATTGAAGCTAGATCCATTTTTCTCTTTTCCAGTAGGTTCATCCAAGGAACTTAAGGTAGTAATGATGTTCATAACATCATTTGATTCATACATATAAAGCTATCTTATTCGAAGGTTTAAACTTGTAATCACTAGAACATAGTTTAGTTAATTCTAAACTTGTTCGCAAACAAAAGTTAATCCTTCTAACTTGACTTTTAAAATCAACTAAACACATGTTCTATATCTATATGATATGCTAACTTAATGATTTAAAACCTGGAAACACGAAAAACACCGTAAAACCGGATTTACGCCGTCGTAGTAACACCGCGGGCTGTTTTGGGTTAGTTAATTAAAAACTATGATAAACTTTGATTTAAAAGTTGTTATTCTGAGAAAATGATTTTTATTATGAACATGAAACTATATCCAAAAATTATGGTTAAACTCTAAGTGGAAGTATGTTTTCTAAAATGGTCATCTAGACGTCGTTCTTTCGACTGAAATGACTACCTTTACAAAAACGACTTGTAACTTATTTTTCCGACTAGAAACCTATACTTTTTTTGTTTAGATTCATAAAATAGAGTTCAATATGAAACCATAGCAATTTGATTCACTCAAAACGGATTTAAAATGAAGAAGTTATGGGTAAAACAAGATTGGATAATTTTTCTCATTTTAGCTACGTGAAAATTGGTAACAAATCTATTCCAACCATAACTTAATCAACTTGTATTATATATTATGTAATCTTGAGATACCATAGACACGTATACAATGTTTCGACCTATCATGTCGACACATCTATATATATTTCGGAACAACCATAGACACTCTATATGTGAATGTTGGAGTTAGCTATACAGGGTTGAGGTTGATTCCAAAATATATATAGTTTGAGTTGTGATCAATACTGAGATACGTATACACTGGGTCGTGGATTGATTCAAGATAATATTTATCGATTTATTTCTGTACATCTAACTGTGGACAACTAGTTGTAGGTTACTAACGAGGACAGCTGACTTAATAAACTTAAAACATCAAAATATATTAAAAGTGTTGTAAATATATTTTAAACATACTTTGATATATATGTATATATTGTTATAGGTTCGTGAATCAACCAGTGGCCAAATCTTACTTCAAGACGAAGTAAAAATCTGTGAAAGTGAGTTATAGTCCCACTTTTAAAATCTAATATTTTTGGGATGAGAATACATGCAGGTTTTATAAATGATTTACAAAATAGACACAAGTACGTGAAACTACATTCTATGGTTGAATTATCGAAATCGAATATGCCCCTTTTTATTAAGTCTGGTAATCTAAGAATTAGGGAACAGACACCCTAATTGACGCGAATCCTAAAGATAGATCTATTGGGCCTAACAAACCCCATCCAAAGTACCGGATGCTTTAGTACTTCGAAATTTATATCATATCCGAAGGGTGTCCCGGAATGATGGGGATATTCTTATATATGCATCTTGTTATTGTCGGTTACCAGGTGTTCACCATATGAATGATTTTTATCTCTATGTATGGGATGTGTATTGAAATATGAAATCTTGTGGTCTATTGTTACGATTTGATATATATAGGTTAAACCTATAACTCACCAACATTTTTGTTGACGTTTTAAGCATGTTTATTCTCAGGTGATTATTAAGAGCTTCCGCTGTCGCATACTTAAATAAGGACAAGATTTGGAGTCCATGCTTGTATGATATTGTGTAAAAACTGCATTCAAGAAACTTATTTTGTTGTAACATATTTGTATTGTAAACCATTATGTAATGGTCGTGTGTAAACAGGATATTTTAGATTATCATTATTTGATAATCTACGTAAAGTTTTTTAAACCTTTATTGATGAAATAAAGGTTATGGTTTGTTTAAAAATGAATGCAGTCTTTGAAAAACGTCTCATATAGAGGTCAAAACCTCGCAACGAAATCAATTAATATGGAACGTTTTTAATCAATAAGAACGGGACATTTCAGTTGGTATCCGAGCGTTGGTCTTAGAGAACCAGAAAATTTGCATTAGTGTGTCTTATCGAGTTTGTTAGGATGCATTAGTGAATCTGGACTTCGACCGTGTTTTCTTTAAAAATGATGGCTTAACATTTTTGTTGGAAACTATATATTTTTAACATATGAATATTATGTGATATATTAATCTCTTAACGTGTTTGATATTATGTGATAGATGTCTACCTCTAGAACAAGTCCCATTGACTCACCTAATAATAATGAAGAGTCAAATGTAAATTGGAATGATTTGTGGACTGATTCACAAGTTCCCGAAGAGGAACCGGAAGAAGAGTCGGAACCGGAAGAAGAATCGGAACCGGAAGAAGAATCGGAACCGGATGAAGAAATAGAACCGGTGGGGGAAATAATAAAACGGTTAAGTAAAAGAAAATCCTCAACCAACCGACCAAAGTTAATTATGGTCAATGGTGTTTCCGCCAAGGAAGCAAAATATTGGGAGGATTATCAATTCTCCGATGAATCGGATTCCGACGAGAATTCCGATGATGTTATAGAAATTACCCCAACTGAATTTAAAAAGGCAAAAGAAAATAATAAGGGAAAGGGCATAAAAATAGAGAAATCTAATTCCAACCCCGATGAACTTTATATGTATCGTCAACCCCCGAAGTCCTTAAGTTGTAACAATGACCCGGGAACCTCTAAACCACCAGGTTTTTCTAAACCAATGTGGACAACGACGGCTCGTATTAGGGGAACATCATATATCCCTAGAAACTTGGCAAAACGAACCAAAACCGAAGAAGAAGAAACGAGCGAGTCGGAATAAGATAGTTGTATTCGTGTGGTGTAATATATGGAATATAGTGTTCTTATGCTTTATGATATATGTAAAAATTGCTTGTATTAATAAGTATTTTTTTATGAATCTAACTCTTGTCTATTTTACAGTTTAAAAACACGAAATGGATAGACAACCCAATATTTTAAGAGACCTACCCGGAGACATGATTGATGAAATCTTGTCTAGAGTCGGCCAGAATTCTTCGGCACAACTATTTAAGGCGAGATCAGTTTGTAAGACATTCGAAGAACGTTCCAAGAATGTCTTGGTTTATAAGAGACTTTCGTTTGAAAGATGGGGGATATCACATTGGGAAACCCATAAGTTACGATGTGTTTACTTTGACGCATATATTGCGGGGAACCCAAATGCTATTTTACGCAACGGGTTAAGAAATTATTTTGACTCAATATATCCGAATATTGGACTTCGTGATTTAGAAAAAGCGGCTAACATGCAACATAAAGAAGCATGTTATGCTTACGGATTAGTAATGTTCGCTTCTCACC
Organism: Rutidosis leptorrhynchoides; assembly: GCF_046630445.1. Lineage (NCBI taxonomy): Eukaryota > Viridiplantae > Streptophyta > Magnoliopsida > Asterales > Asteraceae > Rutidosis > Rutidosis leptorrhynchoides. The sequence goes on from NC_092343.1 coordinate 257,169,651, forward strand.
AAAGTGAAGACAAGAACATCGGGCTACAACTATTAAACAAAACGTTTCCACAAGTGACGGAGTCGGTAATTGGGGTAAGAAATGAGGTTTTTAGATTGTTACGGGACTGTTGGACATTACGTAACCCTCGTCCCTTTGACGACGTTACAACACGCTGTCTTATCAATGGCCATAACGGTTATGTTCCACAAGACCAAGGATGGGAAGTAGTCCTAGTAAAACCAGAATGCATGACTTGTTTCTGGACGTATGAATTACGTGTCTTTATTGCCTTTGCTGAACGACTTGTGTACTAGCTAGAATTGTCTTCACAACTATCTTGTATCAAAGTTATTGTGTGCTATATTTCATGCTTTATGTAAAATAAGCGGTATTGTAAGTTTGTAAAATATTGTATAAAAGTTTGAACGCGAAATATTATTATAATCAGTTTTTCATATAGAATTGTAGTAGTTGAATTGTATATTAGCTACTAAGTATGAACTTAACGGGTAGGTACTACCCGAATTTAAACTTATAAAACGCTAATATGAAGAAAAAGCTTTTATAAATGAGTTCATATTATGCTACGAAATACTATTAACTACTCTTAATATTCTGTATGATTAACTTGTTCCATTTAACTATTTTGAAGGAAATGGCACCGACTACTCGACACACCGTGAATATGAATGAAGAGGAATTCCGTACTTTTCTAGCTTCAAACATAGCCGCAGTACAGGCTGCGCTACATACCAACAATAACCTTGGATCTAGCAGTACAGGAAATCGTGTAGGATGCACCTACAAAGAATTCACTTCCTGCAAACCTTTGGAATTTGATGGAACCGAAGGACCGATCGGATTGAAACGGTGGACCGAGAAGGTTGAATCGGTGTTTGCCATAAGTAAGTGTACTGAAGAGGACAAAGTGAAGTACGCTACGCATACCTTCACAGGTTCTGCGTTAACATGGTGGAATACCTATCTAGAGCAAGTGGGACAAGACGATGCGTACGCACTACCGTGGTCAGCATTCAAGCACTTGATGAACGAGAAGTACCGTCCCAGGACCGAGGTCAATAAGCTCAAGACAGAACTTAGAGGGTTACGAACCCAAGGATTTGATATTACCACGTACGAAAGACGATTCACAGAATTGTGCCTATTGTGTCCGGGAGCATTCGAAGATGAGGAAGAGAAGATCGACGCATTTGTGAAAGGATTACCGGAAAGAATCCAAGAAGATATAAGTTCACACGAGCCCACCTCCATACAACAGGCATGTAGAATGGCTCACAAACTAGTGAACCAAATTGAAGAAAGAATTAAAGAACAGACTGCTGAAGAGACCAATGTGAAGCAAGTCAAAAGAAAGTGGGAGGAAAACGGTGATAAGAATCACCAATACAACAACAACAGCAATTACAACAATAATCGCAACAATTATCCCAACAATCGCAACATCAATCGCAACTACAACAAACGGCCCAACAACAACAACAACAACAACAACAGCAACTACAACAATCATCCCAACAACAATAATAACCGCAACAACAACAACAATCAGAAGCAACTATGCCAAAGGTGTGAAAAGAATCACTCGGGGTTCTGCACCAAATTTTGCAACAAGTGTAAAAGAAATGGTCATAGCTCGGCGAAGTGTGAGGTCTACGGACCAGGGGTTAATAGAACGAAAGGAACAAATGGTGTCGGAACGAGTAATGGCGGAGCAAGTAGTGTCGGAGCAAGTTATGCCAATGTAGTTTGTTATAAATGTGGAAAACCAGGCCACATTATTAGAAATTGCCCGAACCAGGAGAACACGAATGGACAAGGCCGTGGAAGAGTTTTCAATATTAATGCGGCAGAGGCACAGGAAGACCCGGAGCTTGTTACGGGTACGTTTCTTATTGACAATAAATCTGCTTACGTTTTATTTGATTCGGGTGCGGATAGAAGCTATATGAGTAGAGATTTTTGTGCTAAATTAAGTTGTCCATTGACGCCTTTGGATAGTAAATTTTTACTCGAATTAGCAAATGGTAAATTAATTTCAGCAGATAATATATGTCGGAATCGAGAAATTAAACTGGTTAGCGAAACATTTAAGATTGATTTGATACCAGTAGAGTTAGGGAGTTTTGATGTGATAATTGGTATGGACTGGTTGAAAGAAGTGAAAGCGGAGATCGTTTGTTACAAAAATGCAATTCGCATTATACGAGAAAAAGGAAAACCCTTAATGGTGTACGGAGAAAAGGGCAACACGAAGCTACATCTTATTAGTAATTTGAAGGTACAAAAACTAATAAGAAAAGGTTGCTATGCTGTTCTAGCACACGTCGAGAAAGTACAAACTGAAGAAAAGAGCATCAATGATGTTCCCATTGCAAAAGAATTTCCCGATGTATTTCCGAAAGAATTACCGGGATTACCCCCACATCGATCCGTTGAATTTCAAATAGATCTTGTACCAGGAGCTGCACCAATAGCTCGTGCTCCTTACAGACTCGCACCCAGCGAGATGAAAGAACTGCAAAGCCAATTACAAGAACTTTTAGAGCGTGGTTTCATTCGACCAAGCACATCACCGTGGGGAGCTCCTATTTTGTTTGTCAAGAAGAAAGATGGTACATTCAGGTTGTGTATCGACTACCGAGAGTTGAACAAACTTACCATTAAGAACCGCTACCCACTACCGAGAATCGATGACTTATTTGATCAACTACAAGGCTCGTCTGTTTATTCAAAGATTGACTTACGTTCCGGGTATCATCAAATGCGGGTGAAAGAAGATGATATTCCAAAGACTGCTTTCAGAACACGTTACGGTCATTACGAGTTTATGGTCATGCCGTTTGGTTTAACTAATGCACCAGCTGTGTTCATGGACCTTATGAACCGAGTGTGTGGACCATACCTTGACAAGTTTGTCATTGTTTTCATTGATGACATACTTATTTACTCAAAGAATGACCAAGAACACGGTGAACATTTGAGAAAGGTGTTAGAAGTATTGAGGAAGGAAGAATTGTACGCTAAGTTTTCAAAGTGTGCATTTTGGTTGGAAGAAGTTCAATTCCTCGGTCACATAGTGAACAAAGAAGGTATTAAGGTGGATCCGGCAAAGATAGAAACTGTTGAAAAGTGGGAAACCCCGAAAACTCCGAAACACATACGCCAGTTTTTAGGACTAGCTGGTTACTACAGAAGGTTCATCCAAGACTTTTCCAGAATAGCAAAACCCTTGACTGCATTAACGCATAAAGGGAAGAAATTTGAATGGAATGATGAACAAGAGAAAGCGTTTCAGTTATTGAAGAAAAAGCTAACTACGGCACCTATATTGTCATTGCCTGAAGGGAATGATGATTTTGTGATTTATTGTGATGCATCAAAGCAAGGTCTCGGTTGTGTATTAATGCAACGAACGAAGGTGATTGCTTATGCGTCTAGACAATTGAAGATTCACAAACAAAATTATACGACGCATGATTTGGAATTAGGCGCGGTTGTTTTTGCATTAAAGACTTGGAGGCACTACTTATATGGGGTCAAAAGTATTATATATACCGACCACAAAAGTCTTCAACACATATTTAATCAGAAACAACTGAATATGAGGCAGCGTAGGTGGATTGAATTATTGAATGATTACGACTTTGAGATTCGTTACCACCCGGGGAAGGCAAATGTGGTAGCCGATGCCTTGAGCAGGAAGGATAGAGAACCCATTCGAGTAAAATCTATGAATATAATGATTCATAATAACATTACTACTCAAATAAAGGAGGCGCAACAAGGAGTTTTAAAAGAGGGAAATTTAAAGGATGAAATACCCAAAGGATCGGAGAAGCATCTTAATATTCGGGAAGACGGAACCCGGTATAGGGCTGAAAGGATTTGGGTACCAAAATTTGGAGATATGAGAGAAATGGTACTTAGAGAAGCTCATAAAACCAGATACTCAATACATCCTGGAACGGGGAAGATGTACAAGGATCTCAAGAAACATTTTTGGTGGCCGGGTATGAAAGCCGATGTTGCTAAATACGTAGGAGAATGTTTGACGTGTTCTAAGGTCAAAGCTGAGCATCAGAAACCATCAGGTCTACTTCAACAACCCGAAATCCCGGAATGGAAATGGGAAAACATTACCATGGATTTCATCACTAAATTGCCAAGGACTGCAAGTGGTTTTGATACTATTTGGGTAATAGTTGATCGTCTCACCAAATCAGCACACTTCCTACCAATAAGAGAAGATGACAAGATGGAGAAGTTAGCACGACTGTATTTGAAGGAAGTCGTCTCCAGACATGGAATACCAATCTCTATTATCTCTGATAGGGATGGCAGATTTATTTCAAGATTCTGGCAGACATTACAGCAAGCATTAGGAACTCGTCTAGATATGAGTACTGCCTATCATCCACAAACTGATGGGCAGAGCGAAAGGACGATACAAACGCTTGAAGACATACTACGAGCATGTGTTATTGATTTCGGAAACAGTTGGGATCGACATCTACCGTTAGCAGAATTTTCCTACAACAACAGCTACCATTCAAGCATTGAGATGGCGCCGTTTGAAGCACTTTATGGTAGAAAGTGCAGGTCTCCGATTTGTTGGAGTGAAGTGGGGGATAGACAGATTACGGGTCCGGAGATTATACAAGAAACTACCGAGAAGATCATCCAAATTCAACAACGGTTGAAAACCGCCCAAAGTCGACAAAAGAGCTACGCTGACATTAAAAGAAAAGATATAGAATTTGAAATTGGAGAGATGGTCATGATTAAAGTTGCACCTTGGAAAGGCGTTGTTCGATTTGGTAAACGAGGGAAATTAAATCCAAGGTATATTGGACCATTCAAGATTATTGATCGTGTCGGACCAGTAGCTTACCGACTTGAGTTACCTCAACAACTCGCGGCTGTACATAACACGTTCCACGTCTCGAATTTGAAGAAATGTTTTGCTAAAGAAGATCTCACTATTCCGTTAGATGAAATCCAAATCAACGAAAAACTCCAATTCATCGAAGAACCCGTCGAAATAATGGATCGTGAGGTTAAAAGACTTAAGCAAAACAAGATACCAATTGTTAAGGTTCGATGGAATGCTCGTAGAGGACCCGAGTTCACCTGGGAGCGTGAAGATCAGATGAAGAAGAAATACCCGCATCTATTTCCAGAAGATTCGTCAACACCTTCAACAGCTTAAAATTTCGGGACGAAATTTATTTAACGGGTAGGTACTGTAGTGACCCGAACTTTTCCATGTTTATATATATTAATTGAGATTGATATTTACATGATTAAATGTTTCCAACATGTTAAGCAATCAAACTTGTTAAGACTTGATTAATTGAAATAGGTTTCATATAGACAATTGACCACCCAAGTTGACCGGTGATTCACGAACGTTAAAACTTGTAAAAAACTATATGATGACATATATATGGTTATATATATAGTTAACATGATATTATGATAAGTAAACATATCATTAATTATATTAACAATGAACTACATATGTAAAAACAAGACTACTAACTTAATGATTTTGAAACGAGACATATATGTAACGTTTATCGTTGTAACGACATTTAATGTATATATATCATATTAAGAGATATTCGTACATCATAATATCATGATAATATAATAATTTAAAATCTATTTTGATATTATAAACATTGGGTTAACAACATTTAACAAGATCGTTAACCTAAAGGTTTCAAAACAACATTTACATGTAACGACTAACGATGACTTAACGACTCAGTTAAAATGTATATACATGTAGTGTTTTAATATGTATTCATACACTTTTGAAAGACTTCAAGACATTTATCAAAATACTTCTACTTAGCAAAAATGCTTACAATTAGATCCTCGTTCAGTTTCATCAACAATTCTACTCGTATGCACCCGTATTCGTACTCGTACAATACACAGCTTTTAGATGTATGTACTATTGGTATATACACTCCAATGATCAGCTCTTAGCAGCCCATGTGAGTCACCTAACACATGTGGGAACCATCATTTGGCAACTAGCATGAAATATCTCATAAGATTACAAAAATATGAGTAATCATTCATGACTTATTTACATGAAAACAAAATTACATATCCTTTATATCTAATCCATACACCAACGACCAAAAACACCTACAAACACTTTCATTCTTCAATTTTCTTCATCTAATTGAACTCTCTCAAGTTCTATCTTCAAGTTCTAAGTGTTCTTCATAAATTCTAAAAGTTCTAGTTTCATAAAATCAAGAATACTTTCAAGTTTGCTAGCTCACTTCCAATCTTGTAAGGTGATCATCCAACCTCAAGAAATCTTTGTTTCTTACAGTAGGTTATCATTCTAATACAAGGTAATAATCATATTCAAACTTTGGTTCAATTTCTATAACTATAACAATCTTATTTCAAGTGATGATCTTACTTGAACTTGTTTTCGTGTCATGATTTTGCTTCAAGAACTTTGAGCCATCCAAGGATCCATTGAAGCTAGATCCATTTTTCTCTTTTCCAGTAGGTTCATCCAAGGAACTTAAGGTAGTAATGATGTTCATAACATCATTTGATTCATACATATAAAGCTATCTTATTCGAAGGTTTAAACTTGTAATCACTAGAACATAGTTTAGTTAATTCTAAACTTGTTCGCAAACAAAAGTTAATCCTTCTAACTTGACTTTTAAAATCAACTAAACACATGTTCTATATCTATATGATATGCTAACTTAATGATTTAAAACCTGGAAACACGAAAAACACCGTAAAACCGGATTTACGCCGTCGTAGTAACACCGCGGGCTGTTTTGGGTTAGTTAATTAAAAACTATGATAAACTTTGATTTAAAAGTTGTTATTCTGAGAAAATTATTTTTATTATGAACATGAAACTATATCCAAAAATTATGGTTAAACTCTAAGTGGAAGTATGTTTTCTAAAATGGTCATCTAGACGTCGTTCTTTCGACTGAAATGACTACCTTTACAAAAACGACTTGTAACTTATTTTTCCGACTAGAAACCTATACTTTTTTTGTTTAGATTCATAAAATAGAGTTCAATATGAAACCATAGCAATTTGATTCACTCAAAACGGATTTAAAATGAAGAAGTTATGGGTAAAACAAGATTGGATAATTTTTCTCATTTTAGCTACGTGAAAATTGGTAACAAATCTATTCCAACCATAACTTAATCAACTTGTATTATATATTATGTAATCTTGAGATACCATAGACACGTATACAATGTTTCGACCTATCATGTCGACACATCTATATATATTTCGGAACAACCATAGACACTCTATATGTGAATGTTGGAGTTAGCTATACAGGGTTGAGGTTGATTCCAAAATATATATAGTTTGAGTTGTGATCAATACTGAGATACGTATACACTGGGTCGTGGATTGATTCAAGATAATATTTATCGATTTATTTCTGTACATCTAACTGTGGACAACTAGTTGTAGGTTACTAACGAGGACAGCTGACTTAATAAACTTAAAACATCAAAATATATTAAAAGTGTTGTAAATATATTTTAAACATACTTTGATATATATGTATATATTGTTATAGGTTCGTGAATCAACCAGTGGCCAAATCTTACTTCAAGACGAAGTAAAAATCTGTGAAAGTGAGTTATAGTCCCACTTTTAAAATCTAATATTTTTGGGATGAGAATACATGCAGGTTTTATAAATGATTTACAAAATAGACACAAGTACGTGAAACTACATTCTATGGTTGAATTATCGAAATCGAATATGCCCCTTTTTATTAAGTCTGGTAATCTAAGAATTAGGGAACAGACACCCTAAT
>NC_092343.1:257195000-257205000 GCF_046630445.1 Rutidosis leptorrhynchoides
TGATTCACTCAAAACGGATTTAAAATGAAGAAGTTATGGGTAAAACAAGATTGGATAATTTTTCTCATTTTAGCTACGTGAAAATTGGTAACAAATCTATTCCAACCATAACTTAATCAACTTGTATTGTATATTATGTAATCTTGAGATACCATAGACACGTATACAATGTTTCGACCTATCATGTCGACACATCTATATATATTTCGGAACAACCATAGACACTCTATATGTGAATGTTGGAGTTAGCTATACAGGGTTGAGGTTGATTCCAAAATATATATAGTTTGAGTTGTGATCAATACTGAGATACGTATACACTGGGTCGTGGATTGATTCAAGATAATATTTATCGATTTATTTCTGTACATCTAACTGTGGACAACTAGTTATAGGTTACTAACGAGGACAGCTGACTTAATAAACTTAAAACATCAAAATATATTAAAAGTGTTGTAAATATATTTTGAACATACTTTAATATATATGTATATATTGTTATAGGTTCGTGAATCAACAGTGGCCAAGTCTTACTTCCCGACGAAGTAAAAATCTGTGAAAGTGAGTTATAGTCCCACTTTTAAAATCTAATATTTTTGGGATGAGAATACATGCAGGTTTTATAAATGATTTACAAAATAGACACAAGTACGTGAAACTACATTCTATGGTTGAATTATCGAAATCGAATATGCCCCTTTTTATTAAGTCTGGTAATCTAAGAGTTAGGGAACAGACACCCTAATTGACGCGAATCCTAAAGATAGATCTATTGGGCCTAACAAACCCCATCCAAAGTACCGGATGCTTTAGTACTTCGAAATTTATATCATATCCGAAGGGTGTCCCGGAATGATGGGGATATTCTTATATATGCATCTTGTTATTGTCGGTTACCAGGTGTTCACCATATGAATGATTTTTATCTCTATGTATGGGATGTGTATTGAAATATGAAATCTTGTGGTCTATTGTTACGATTTGATATATATAGGTTAAACCTATAACTCACCAACATTTTTGTTGACGTTTAAAGCATGTTTATTCTCAGGTGAATATTAAGAGCTTCCGCTGTCGCATACTTAAATAAGGACAAGATTTGAAGTCCATGCTTGTATGATATTGTGTAAAAACTGCATTCAAGAAACTTATTTTGTTGTAACATATTTGTATTACCATTATGTAATGGTCGTGTGTAAACAGGATATTTTAGATTATCATTATTTGATAATCTACGTAAAGCTTTTTAAACCTTTATTGATGAAATAAAGGTTATGGTTTGTTTAAAAATGAATGCAGTCTTTGAAAAACGTCTCATATAGAGGTCAAAACCTCGCAACGAAATCAATTAATATGGAACGTTTTTAATCAATAAGAACGGGACATTTCAGTTGGTATCCGAGCGTTGGTCTTAGAGAACCAGAAAATTTGCATTAGTGTGTCTTATCGAGTTTGTTAGGATGCATTAGTGAGTCTGGACTTCGACCGTGTTTTCTTTAAAAATGATTGCTTAACATTTTTGTTGGAAACTATATATTTTTAACATATGAATATTATGTGATATATTAATCTCTTAACGTGTTTGATATTATGTGATAGATGTCTACCTCTAGAACAAGTCCCATTGACTCACCTAATAATAATGAAGAGTCAAATGTAAATTGGAATGATTTGTGGACTGATTCACAAGTTCCCGAAGAGGAACCGGAAGAAGAGTCGGAACCGGAAGAAGAATCGGAACCGGAAGAAGAATCGGAACCGGATGAAGAAATAGAACCGGTGGGGGAAATAATAAAACGGTTAAGTAAAAGAAAATCCTCAACCAACCGACCAAAGTTAATTATGGTCAATGGTGTTTCCGCCAAGGAAGCAAAATATTGGGAGGATTACCAATTCTCCGATGAATCGGATTTCGACGAGAATTCCGATGATGTTATAGAAATTACCCCAACTGAATTTAAAAAGGCAAAAGAAAATAATAAGGGAAAGGGCATAAAAATAGAGAAATCTAATTCCAACCCCGATGAACTTTATATGTATCGTCAACCCCCGAAGTCCTTAAGTTGTAACAATGACCCGGGAACCTCTAAACCACCAGGTTTTTCTAAACCAATGTGGACAACGACGGCTCGTATTAGGGGAACATCATATATCCCTAGAAACTTGGCAAAACGAACCAAAACCGAAGAAGAAGAAACGAGCGAGTCGGAATAAGATAGTTGTATTCGTGTGGTGTAATATATGGAATATAGTGTTCTTATGCTTTATGATATATGTAAAAATTGCTTGTATTAATAAGTATTTTTTTTATGAATCTAACTCTTGTCTATTTTACAGTTTAAAACACAAAATGGATAGACAACCCAATATTTTAAGAGACCTACCCGGAGACATGATTGATGAAATCTTGTCTAGAGTCGGCCAGAATTCTTCGGCACAACTATTTAAGGCGAGATCAGTTTGTAAGACATTCGAAGAACGATCCAAGAATGTCTTGGTTTATAAGAGACTTTCGTTTGAAAGATGGGGGATATCACATTGGGAAACCCATAAGTTACGATGTGTTTACTTTGACGCATATATTGCGGGAAACCCAAATGCTATTTTACGCAACGGGTTAAGAAATTATTTTGACTCAATATATCCGAATATTGGACTTCGTGATTTAGAAAAAGCGGCTAACATGCAACATAAAGAAGCATGTTATGCTTACGGATTAGTAATGTTCGCTTCTCACCAAAGTGAGAACAAGAACATCGGGCTACAACTATTAAACAAAACGTTTCCACAAGTGACGGAGTCGGTAATTGGGGTAAGAAATGAGGTTTTTAGATTATTACGGGACTGTTGGACATTACGTAACCCTCGTCCCTTTGATGACGTTACAACACGCTGTCTTATCAACGGCCATAACGGTTATGTTGCACAAGACCAAGGATGGGAAGTAGTCCTAGTAAAACCAGAATGCATGACTTGTTTCTGGACGTATGAATTACGTGTCTTTATTGCCTTTGCCGAACGACTTGTGTACTAGCTAGAATTGTCTTCACAACTATCTTGTATCAAAGTTATTGTGTGCTATATTTCATGCTTTATGTAAAATAAGCGGTATTGTAAGTTTGTAAAATATTGTATAAAAGTTTGAACGCGAAATATTATTACAATCAGTTTTTTATATAGAATTGTAGTAGTTGAATTGTATATTAGCTACTAAGTATGAACTTAACGGGTAGGTACTACCCGAATTTAAACTTATAAAACGCTAATATGAAGAAAAAGCTTTTATAAATGAGTTCATATTATGCTACGAAATACTATTAACTACTCTTAATATTCTGTATGATTAACTTGTTCCATTTAACTATTTTGAAGGAAATGGCACCGACTACTCGACACACCGTGAATATGAATGAAGAGGAATTCCGTACTTTTCTAGCTTCAAACATAGCCGCAGTACAGGCTGCGCTACATACCAACAATAACCTTGGATCTAGCAGTACAGGAAATCGTGTAGGATGCACCTACAAAGAATTCACTGCCTGCAAACCTTTGGAATTTGATGGAACCGAAGGACCGATCGGATTGAAACGGTGGACCGAGAAGGTTGAATCGGTGTTTGCCATAAGTAAGTGTACTGAAGAGGACAAAGTGAAGTACGCTACGCATACCTTCACAGGTTCTGCGTTAACATGGTGGAATACCTATCTAGAGCAAGTGGGACAAGATGATGCGTACGCACTACCGTGGTCAGCATTCAAGCACTTGATGAACGAGAAGTACCGTCCCAGAACCGAGGTCAATAAGCTCAAGACAGAACTTAGAGGGTTACGAACCCAAGGATTTGATATTACCACGTACGAAAGACGATTCACAGAATTGTGCCTATTGTGTCCGGGAGCATTCGAAGATGAGGAAGAGAAGATCGACGCGTTTGTGAAAGGATTACCGGAAAGAATCCAAGAAGATATAAGTTCACACGAGCCCGCCTCCATACAACAGGCATGTAGAATGGCTCACAAACTAGTGAACCAGATTGAAGAAAGAATTAAAGAACAGACTGCTGAAGAGGCCAATGTGAAGCAAGTCAAAAGAAAGTGGGAGGAAAACGGTGATAAGAATCACCAATACAACAACAACAGCAATTACAACAATAATCGCAACAATTATCCCAACAATCGCAACATCAATCGCAACTACAACAAACGGCCCAACAACAACAACAACAACAACAACAACAACAACAGCAACTACAACAATCATCCCAACAACAATAATAACCGCAACAACAACAACAATCAGAAGCAACTATGCCAAAGGTGTGAAAAGAATCACTCGGGGTTCTGCACCAAATTTTGCAACAAGTGTAAAAGAAATGGTCATAGCGCGGCGAAGTGTGAGGTCTACGGACCAGGGGTTAATAGAACGAAAGGAACAAATGGTGTCGGAACGAGTAATGGCGGAGCAAGTAGTGTCGGAGCAAGTTATGCCAATGTAGTTTGTTATAAATGTGGAAAACCAGGCCACATTATTAGAAATTGCCCGAACCAGGAGAACACGAATGGACAAGGCCGTGGAAGAGTTTTCAATATTAATGCGGTAGAGGCACAGGAAGACCCGGAGCTTGTTACGGGTACGTTTCTTATTGACAATAAATCTGCTTACGTTTTATTTGATTCGGGTGCGGATAGAAGCTATATGAGTAGAGATTTTTGTGCTAAATTAAGTTGTCCATTGACGCCTTTGGATAGTAAATTTTTACTCGAATTAGCAAATGGTAAATTAATTTCAGCAGATAATATATGTCGGAATCGAGAAATTAAACTGGTTAGCGAAACATTTAAGATTGATTTGATACCAGTAGAGTTAGGGAGTTTTGATGTGATAATCGGTATGGACTGGTTGAAAGAAGTGAAAGCGGAGATCGTTTGTTACAAAAATGCAATTCGCATTATACGAGAAAAAGGAAAACCCTTAATGGTGTACGGAGAAAAGGGCAACACGAAGCTACATCTTATTAGTAATTTGAAGGCACAAAAACTAATAAGAAAAGGTTGCTATGCTGTTCTAGCACACGTCGAGAAAGTACAAACTGAAGAAAAGAGCATCAATGATGTTCCCATTGCAAAAGAATTTCCCGATGTATTTCCGAAAGAATTACCGGGATTACCCCCACATCGATCCGTTGAATTTCAAATAGATATTGTACCAGGAGCTGCACCAATAGCTCGTGCTCCTTACAGACTCGCACCCAGCGAGATGAAAGAACTGCAAAGCCAATTACAAGAACTTTTAGAGCGTGGTTTCATTCGACCAAGCACATCACCGTGGGGAGCTCCTGTTTTGTTTGTCAAGAAGAAAGATGGTACATTCAGGTTGTGTATCGACTACCGAGAGTTGAACAAACTTACCATCAAGAACCGCTACCCACTACCGAGAATCGATGACTTATTTGATCAACTACAAGGCTCGTCTGTTTATTCAAAGATTGACTTACGTTCCGGGTATCATCAAATGCGGGTGAAAGAAGATGATATTCCAAAGACTGCTTTCAGAACACGTTACGGTCATTACGAGTTTATGGTCATGCCGTTTGGTTTAACTAATGCACCAGCTGTGTTCATGGACCTTATGAACCGAGTGTGTGGACCATACCTTGACAAGTTTGTCATTGTTTTCATTGATGACATACTTATTTACTCAAAGAATGACCAAGAACACGGTGAACATTTGAGAAAGGTGTTAGAAGTATTGAGGAAGGAAAAACTGTACGCTAAGTTTTCAAAGTGTGCATTTTGGTTAGAAGAAGTTCAATTCCTCGGTCACATAGTGAACAAAGAAGGTATTAAGGTGGATCCGGCAAAGATAGAAACTGTTGAAAAATGGGAAACCCCGAAAACTCCGAAACACATACGCCAGTTTTTAGGACTAGCTGGTTACTACAGAAGGTTCATCCAAGACTTTTCCAGAATAGCAAAACCCTTGACTGCATTAACGCATAAAGGGAAGAAATTTGAATGGAATGATGAACAAGAGAAAGCGTTTCAGTTATTGAAGAAAAAGCTAACTACGGCACCTATATTGTCATTGCCTGAAGGGAATGATGATTTTGTGATTTATTGTGACGCATCAAAGCAAGGTCTCGGTTGTGTATTAATGCAACGAACGAAGGTGATTGCTTATGCGTCTAGACAATTGAAGATTCACGAACAAAATTATACGACGCATGATTTGGAATTAGGCGCGGTTGTGTTTGCATTAAAGACTTGGAGGCACTACTTATATGGGGTCAAAAGTATTATATATACTGACCACAAAAGTCTTCAACACATATTTAATCAGAAACAACTGAATATGAGGCAGCGTAGGTGGATTGAATTATTGAATGATTACGACTTTGAGATTCGTTACCACCCGGGGAAGGCAAATGTGGTAGCCGATGCCTTGAGCAGGAAGGACAGAGAACCCATTCGAGTAAAATCTATGAATATAATGATTCATAATAACCTTACTACTCAAATAAAGGAGGCGCAACAAGGAGTTTTAAAAGAGGGAAATTTAAAGGATGAAATACCCAAAGGATCGGAGAAGCATCTTAATATTCGGGAAGACGGAACCCGGTATAGGGCTGAAAGGATTTGGGTACCAAAATTTGGAGATATGAGAGAAATGGTACTTAGAGAAGCTCATAAAACCAGATACTCAATACATCCTGGAACGGGGAAGATGTACAAGGATCTCAAGAAACATTTTTGGTGGCCGGGTATGAAAGCCGATGTTGCTAAATACGTAGGAGAATGTTTGACGTGTTCTAAGGTCAAAGCTGAGCATCAGAAACCATCAGGTCTACTTCAACAACCCGAAATCCCGGAATGGAAATGGGAAAACATTACCATGGATTTCATCACTAAATTGCCAAGGACTGCAAGTGGTTTTGATACTATTTGGGTAATAGTTGATCGTCTCACCAAATCAGCACACTTCCTACCAATAAGAGAAGATGACAAGATGGAGAAGTTAGCACGACTGTATTTGAAGGAAGTCGTCTCCAGACATGGAATACCAATCTCTATTATCTCTGATAGGGATGGCAGATTTATTTCAAGATTCTGGCAGACATTACAGCAAGCATTAGGAACTCGTCTAGACATGAGTACTGCCTATCATCCACAAACTGATGGGCAGAGCGAAAGGACGATACAAACGCTTGAAGACATGCTACGAGCATGTGTTATTGATTTCGGAAACAGTTGGGATCGACATCTACCGTTAGCAGAATTTTCCTACAACAACAGCTACCATTCAAGCATTGAGATGGCGCCGTTTGAAGCACTTTATGGTAGAAAGTGCAGGTCTCCGATTTGTTGGAGTGAGGTGGGGGATAGACAGATTACGGGTCCGGAGATTATACAAGAAACTACCGAGAAGATCATCCAAATTCAACAACGGTTGAAAACCGCCCAAAGTCGACAAAAGAGCTACGCTGACATTAAAAGAAAAGATATAGAATTTGAAATTGGAGAGATGGTCATGCTTAAAGTTTCACCTTGGAAAGGCGTTGTTCGATTTGGTAAACGAGGGAAATTAAATCCAAGGTATATTGGACCATTCAAGATTATTGATCGTGTCGGACCAGTAGCTTACCGACTTGAGTTACCTCAACAACTCGCGGCTGTACATAACACTTTCCACGTCTCGAATTTGAAGAAATGTTTTGCTAAAGAAGATCTCACTATTCCGTTAGATGAAATCCAAATCAACGAAAAACTCCAATTCATCGAAGAACCCGTCGAAATAATGGATCGTGAGGTTAAAAGACTTAAGCAAAACAAGATACCAATTGTTAAGGTTCGATGGAATGCTCGTAGAGGACCCGAGTTCACCTGGGAGCGTGAAGATCAGATGAAGAAGAAATACCCGCATCTATTTCCAAAAGATTCGTCAACACCTTCAACAGCTTAAAATTTCGGGACGAAATTTATTTAACGGGTAGGTACTGTAGTGACCCGAACTTTTCCATGTTTATATATATTAATTGAGATTGATGTTTACATGATTAAATGTTTCCAACATGTTAAGCAATCAAACTTGTTAAGACTTGATTAATTGAAATAGGTTTCATATAGACAATTGACCACCCAAGTTGACCGGTGATTCACGAACGTTAAAACTTGTAAAAACTATATGATGACATATATATGGATATATATATAGTTAACATGATACTATGATAAGTAAATATATCATTAAGTATATTAACAATGAACTACATATGTAAAAACAAGACTACTAACTTAATGATTTTTAAACGAGACATATATGTAACGATTATCGTTGTAAAGACATTTAATGTATATATATATCATATTAAGAGATATTCATACATGATAATATCATGATAATATAATAATTTAAAATCTCATTTGATATTATAAACATTGGGTTAACAACATTTAACAAGATCGTTAACCTAAAGGTTTCAAAACAACACTTACATGTAACGACTAACGATGACTTAACGACTCAGTTAAAATGTATATACATGTAGTGTTTTAATATGTATTTATACACTTTTGAAAGACTTCAATACACTTATCAAAATACTTCTACTTAACAAAAATGCTTACAATTACATTCTCGTTCAGTTTCATCAACAATTCTACTCGTATGCACCCGTATTCGTACTCGTACAATACACAGCTTTTAGATGTATGTACTATTGGTATATACACTCCAATGATCAGCTCTTAGCAGCCCATGTGAGTCACCTAACACATGTGGGAACCATCATTTGGCAACTAGCATGAAATATCTCATAAGATTACAAAAATATGAGTAATCATTCATGACTTATTTACATGAAAACAAAATTACATATCCTTTATATCTAATCCATACACCAACGACCAAAAACACCTACAAACACTTTCATTCTTCAATTTTATTCATCTAATTGATCTCTCTCAAGTTCTATCTTCAAGTTCTAAGTGTTCTTCATAAATTCCAAAAGTTCTAGTTTCATAAAATCAAGAATACTTTCAAGTTTGCTAGCTCACTTCCAATCTTGTAAGGTGATCATCCAACCTCAAGAAATCTTTGTTTCTTACAGTAGGTTATCATTCTAATACAAGGTAATAATCATATTCAAACTTTGGTTCAATTTCTATAACTATAACAATCTTATTTCAAGTGATGATCTTACTTGAACTTGTTTTCGTGTCATGATTTTGCTTCAAGAACTTTGAGCCATCCAAGGATCCATTGAAGCTAGATCCATTTTTCTCTTTTCCAGTAGGTTCATCCAAGGAACTTAAGGTAGTAATGATGTTCATAACATCATTCGATTCATACATATAAAGCTATCTTATTCGAAGGTTTAAACTTGTAATCACTAGAACATAGTTTAGTTAATTCTAAACTTGTTCGCAAACAAAAGTTAATCCTTCTAACTTGACTTTTAAAATCAACTAAACACATGTTCTATATCTATATGATATGCTAACTTAATGATTTAAAACCTGGAAACACGAAAAATACCGTAAAACCGGATTTACGCCGTCGTAGTAACACCGCGGGCTGTTTTGGGTTAGTTAATTAAAAACTATGATAAACTTTGATTTAAAAGTTGTTATTCTGAGAAAATGATTTTTATTATGAACATGAAACTATATCCAAAAATTATGGTTAAACTCAAAGTGGAAGTATGTTTTCTAAAATGGTCATCTAGACGTCGTTCTTTCGACTGAAATGACTACCTTTACAAAAACGACTTGTAACTTATTTTTCCGACTATAAACCTATACTTTTTCTGTTTAGATTCATAAAATAGAGTTCAATATGAAATCATAGCAATTTGATTCACTCAAAACGGATTTAAAATGAAGAAGTTATGGGTAAAACAAGATTGGATAATTTTTCTCATTTTAGCTACGTGAAAATTGGTAACAAATCTATTCCAACCATAACTTAATCAACTTGTATTGTATATTATGTAATCTTGAGA
>NC_092343.1:257245000-257252500 GCF_046630445.1 Rutidosis leptorrhynchoides
TTCCTGTCACTTCACTTTTTGTGCAATATGTATATATAGGGGACTGGGTGTTCCTGGACGAGGGCGTGCGAGCTGAGTCACTAGTCGAAATTTGTTCTCGACTACTGTGTGCCAATATACTCCATTCCCGACCGGAATTACCCCTTCTCCTCGGTGGGGAGTTCGTTTTTTGGCTTAAAAAAGCCTAAAAGCGGGCGAGGATCCCGGAGTATTGACGTTCGAGAAGCTAAAGCACACCACACGTCGATGCTGGACCCTCCTTGGTGGCATGCCGGCTTTCGTGAATGTGCTGTAGGTTTCGTGAATGTGGGTTTGGTTTCGTGAATGTGTGTTGTGGATGATGCTCGTTAATATTTGTGGCCATGTCATGTTGCTTGTTGATCTTGGCTCAGCTTTGATCATCGTTTTAAGATTAACGGGTCTCCTCATTAGGCTTGCACGGTCGGTCCGATTGTATTGCTTGTTCTTCTTTGAATGTTGCGTTACGATTGGATTGTGAGTGTGACCAACGAGATGACGTGACTTGTGTAGCGACCCGAACAAATCGTCATTTGACGGCGCCGTCTACTTAGGTCCCGTTACGTGGTCATAAGTCTTTAAGACAAAGTTTGACCAAAATATGTCGCCTTCATTTCAAAATAAAGATTGTTCTCCAAAGTTTACAAGAATTGTTCAACCAATAGTTAAGTTACAACGTTAATATACGAATGAAATCTAGGCGACACGGTTTAAAGTAAAGTCAAAAGACGCTCCATGAAATGCACATATACTCGACATCCAATGCAAGTATCAAATAATGAGCGGAAGCATGTATCATGTATCGTTCAAGGACCTGAGAAAAACATAGAAATCTGTCAACGAAAACGTTGGTGAAATCATAGGTTTAAGTAAGTAAGTACAAGTGAACCACAAGATTTGCATCAATGAATTTATAGTAATACATTCCAAAAGTTTGTTTCACGAGCACCCAATTATCAATGCTTAACGTTTCCTTCCATTGAACCCCATCACTTAGTGCTAGAACATACACTGTTTCTCGAAAATATATTTCATTCGTAAACGGTAGCGAACCGTTTGAATGAGGGTTTGTCAAACCCATATGGATCCATACAACATAAGTTCTCGCTTACACCCGGCAAGTGTAACTAATGATAATCGAATTGAGGATTTTGTTCTAAACTCGTATGTAGAATGTTTGTTTTCCTGTACTTGTGTTCACTTAGTTCAAAAGAATCGTTTATGTTTTCTCATCCCAAATATAAGTTCAAAAAGAGTAAAAGTGGGACTATGATCTCACCTTGAGTGCACGAGTAGTAAAGTACTTCAACAAGTAAACGTGTGCAAAGAACAATGCTAGTCTTGACCTAAACAATAGGTTGTATCAATAACGGTAAACACGATAGGTCAAAGATGTTCAATTAGTCCTATGGCTCGTTACGACTCGATTATTTAGCATGTGAAATCAAATTGCCAAGTTTCATGCAAGATACAAGTATATAAATAAGTTAGGAAGGTTGCATAATCATTTGGTTAAGTTTGACAAAAAGTCAAACTTTGGTCGGTCAAAGTCAACGAAAGTCAACACGTTCGGGTCGGGTTCCGAACTATTTTTCTAATCTTAGAAATCATATATGAGCATGTTGGCCAAGTTACATGTTAATCGGAGGTGCGTAGCATGCCAAACATTATTCAAAAATTGACCAATTTGGACAGAATCTGTCCAGGCCATTCGGCGCGCCGCGCGGGGGGTATGGCGCGCCGCGCCACCCTGCTGCTTCAGCTATTTTTCTGCTTTTTAATTATGCACGAACCAAAACCAATTCTAACACAATTCTTGACCCGCAAACACTTATAACGCCTATCATACATCGTTGGAAAGGTAATTTGACGAGGAAAGCAACTAAACACATATCATCAATCAAACTTACACTTAAAACAACCAAAAGCCGTAATTAAACATTCATAATCAAAGTTTAAGTTCCAAAAACGCATTTTATGATTCGGGCAACCAATTTACATGAATGATATGCCGTTTCGAAGGTAATCAAACACACATTGCAACAAAACACTTAACAACAATATCTCATAGCATTTGACGCATCAAAAGTTCATGTAAAGCTCATCAAACCCTAATCCAAAATCACAAATTCAACAATCTTGCATATGAAACTAATCCATGTCAACCTACATACCAATTTGAAGCTAGTGATGTTAGGAACACAATTAAAACATGAACTTTCATCATTCAACAACATATGAACACCTAAAACTCAAGATTAAGCAAGCATTCTTTCAATATGAACTAGTTACATCAAAATATCAAAAACGAGCATACAAATCACATACACAAACTAGACTCGAGCCATAGACACTAATTAACAACCTTATAACTTAAAAATCTCAAGAACACAAGAATTAGTGATTTTAGAAAGTTACCCAAAATTGATGAAATCGGTATGGAAACGAAGAGGAGATCACGAGGAGTTCAAATATGCAATTTGTTTTGATCGAATCCTCCTTGAACGAATTTAGATGATGATTGAAGGTTTGAGGGTTTGAGAGGAAAAGGTGAAGTATTATTTTGGGGGAGGTGATGGAATGAATGGAGAGGAAAGAGTTGACTAGTTGACCTAGTCATCTCTTTCTCCATTTGGCAACTTTAGTCCCTCAACTTAGGAACCGGGTACGGGAATTACCTAAACGAGATAATTCAAACGCGTATTAACGAGATGTGTTATGAACATATAACGGAACTTAAATAGTTAAACGGAAAAGTAAATGGAAAAAGGCGGGATGTTACATTACCTACACCTTAAAAGAAATTTCGTCCCGAAATTTAAGTAGGCGTAGTAGTCGTTGTTTCTTCCTCGAGATCTTGCGTTTCCGAATTCACGAATAGATGAGGATACTTCCTTTGCATTTGATCTTGTCTTTCCCAAGTAAACTCGGGTCCTCTTTTGGCATTCCAACGAACCTTGACAATCGGAATTCGGCTTTGTTTCAATGTCTTGACGGAGGTGTCTACAATTTCAACCGGTTCCTCCACAAAATGAAGTTTGTCATCAATAGTAAGTTCTTCGAGAGGGATGACGATATCGGGTTCGGCAAGACACTTTTTCAAGTTGGATACATGGAAAGTAGGATGAACGGAGTTCAATTGAGGCGGAAGATCTAAACGATAAGCAACGGTTCCAATACGCTCCAAGATTTCGAAAGGACCAATATACCGCGGATTTAGCTTCCCGCGTTTCCCAAAACGGATTACACCCTTCCAAGGTGCGACTTTTAACATTACTCGGTCCCCGACTTGGAATTCAAGATCGTTGCGTCGTTTGTCGGTATAGCTCTTTTGACGACTTCGGGCCGTCCTAAGCCTATCTCGGATTTGAACGATTTTCTCGGTAGTTTCGTGAATGAGTTCGGGTCCGGTGATTTGCACGTCGCCTACCTCGGCCCAACAAAGAGGTGAACGACATTTGCGGCCATATAGCGCTTCAAAAGGTGCGGCTTTAATACTCGCGTGATAACTATTGTTGTAAGAGAACTCGGCGAGAGGTAAGTGCTTGTCCCAAGCTTTTCCGAAATCAACCACGCAAGCTCGTAACATGTCCTCTAAGGTTTGAATTGTACGTTCGCTTTGTCCATCGGTTTGAGGATGATATGCGGTGCTCATGTCTAAACGCGTTCCCAACGCTTCTTGCAACGTACGCCAAAATCTAGAAACGAAACGGCCATCTCGGTCGGAGATAATCGATAATGGTACACCGTGTCGGGCTACGATCTCCTTAATGTAAAGTTGTGCAAGTTTCTCCATTTTGTCCGTTTCTTTCATGGCAAGGAAGTGTGCGGATTTGGTGAGACGGTCAACAATAACCCAAATGGTATCATAACCGCCCGTCGTTTTTGGTAGTTTTGTGATAAAATCCATCGTTATCCTTTCCCACTTCCATTGCGGGATCTCGGGTTGTTGAAGTAGTCCGGACGGTCTTTGGTGTTCGGCTTTGACTTTGGAACATGTCAAACACTTGGAAACATAAGTAGCTACGTCCCTTTTGATGTTCGGCCACCAATATAGCTGTTTAAGGTCGTGGTACATCTTATTGGCACCGGGGTGAATCGAGTATCGTGACTTATGGGCTTCATCTAAAATAAGGCTTCGTAGGTCCCCATAACTAGGCACCCAAATTCTTCCGGCGAAATATCGGAGTCCGGTTTCTTTAACTTCGAATCGAGAGGTGAGGACGTTCAAGTGTTCGAGAGAGATGTTTTCATCCTTAAGAGCCTCATCTTGGGCTACCCGAATTTGGCTATTAAGGTTGGTGTGAATGGTGATGTTTAAAGCTCGGACACGGAGAGGCACCACTCTTTCTTTTCGACTTAAGGCATCGGCTACTACATTTGCCTTCCCGGGATGGTAACGAAGCTCGCAATCGTAATCGTTCAAAGTTTCAATCCACCGTCGTTGTCTCATGTTTAGTTGCTTTTGATCGAAAATGTGTTGGAGACTTTTGTGGTCGGTAAAGATAGTACTCTTGGTTCCATAAAGATAGTGTCTCCACATTTTAAGTGCAAAGACAACGGCTCCGAGTTCGAGATCATGTGTCGTATAGTTTCGTTCATGAATTTTGAGTTGTCGAGAAGCATAAGCAATGACTTTCGTTCGTTGCATCAATACACACCCAAAACCATGTTTTGAGGCATCGCAATATACAACAAAGTCATCATTGCCTTCGGGAAGTGACAAGATAGGAGCGGTGGTTAGCTTCGTTTTCAAGATTTGGAATGCGGATTCATGTTCGGTCGCCCAAATGAATTTCTTTCCCTTGTGAGTCAATGCGGTTAGAGGACGTGCAACCAAAGAGAAATTTTCGATGAATCTACGATAGTACCCGGCGAGACCCAAAAATTGACGAATGTGAGTAGGAGTAGTAGGAGTCTCCCATTTGCTAATGGCTTCGATTTTCGTTGGATCGACTTTAATACCTTGGTCACTTACAACATGACCCAGAAACTGAACTTCCCTTAACCAAAATTCACACTTGGAGAATTTGGCATAGAGTTGTTCTTGTCTTAAAAGTTCAAGCACAAGTCGGAGATGCTGTTCGTGCTCTTCTTCATTTTTAGAATAGATCAATATGTCATCGATGAACACAATAACGAATTTATCGAGATACGGTTTGCACACGCGGTTCATAAGATCCATGAACACCGCTGGTGCGTTAGTGAGACCAAATGGCATGACAAGGAATTCATAACTACCATAACGAGTACGGAAAGCGGTTTTGGAGACATCTTCCCCCTTAACCCTTAATTGATGATAACCCGAGCGGAGATCGATTTTCGAATATACACAAGACCCTTGTAGTTGATCAAAGAGGTCATCGATGCGAGGAAGAGGATATCGGTTCTTAACCGTCAATTTATTTAGTTCACGATAATCAATGCACATTCGTAGGGATCCGTCTTTCTTTTTAACAAACAAAATCGGAGCGCCCCAAGGTGAATGGCTAGGTTGGATAAAACCACGATCAAGTAGTTCTTGGATTTGACTTTGCAATTCTTGCATTTCAGATGGAGCGAGTCTATATGGTGCACGCGCTACGGGTGCGGCTCCCGGAATAAGATCGATTTGGAATTCAACCGGTCGATGAGGCGGAAGACCCGGCAATTCATCGGGAAATACATCGGAATAGTCACTAACAATTGGCACATCATCGATGTGCTTCTCATCGGACTCGACTTTCTTAACGTGGGCAAGGATCGCAAAACAACCCTTACGAAGTAGTTTTCTAACTTTAAGGCACGAAACGAGGTTGAGTCTGGTGCAACTCTTATCGCCATAAACAATCAAAGGTTCACCATTCTCGATAGGAATTCGGATTGCGTTAAGATCACAAAGAATGTGAGATTTCGTTTTGACTAACCAATTCATACCGATTATTACATCAAAGCTTCCTAGTTCCATGGGTATCAAGTCAATTTCAAATTCCTTACCCAAAATGTTTAACGTACACCCCCGGTAATATGTGTAGGCACTTAATAGTTTTCCGTTAGCTACTTCAATGGTATAAGTGGTATCTAATGGAAGAGGTGGAGTGCTAAAAGAATGAGTCAAAGTCTTGGATACAAAGCATTTATCGGCACCCGAATCGAATAAGCAAGAGACATAAGAATTGTTGAGAAGAAACGTACCCGTGACTAGTTCAGTGTCATCCCGGGCTTCCTCGGTGTTGATGTTGAAAGCTCGGCCGCGCGTATTGGTGTTATCTTTCCTTTTCGGGCATGCATTTCTATAATGACCCGTTTGGCCACATTCGTAACAAGTGCCCGTCTTTGGTGCATTGGGCCACTTTCGAGCGACGGGAGTGGCACTTTTACAATCGTTGGCCTTATGACCAACTCCTTGGCACCGGTGGCAAATTATCTTACTACATTCGCCAAAGTGATGTTTGTTGCATTTGTTGCAAAGAGGTAGGTTCCCGGCATAACCTTTCTTGCCGTCGGAGGTGTAAGGCTTCTTAGCAAAGTTGTTGTTGCTTGATTGGGAGGGTTCCCACTTTCTTTTGTTGCCGCTCGATTTATCCTCGGCCTTAGGTGCCGGAACTACGATTTCGTCAACCGTTTCAATTAGTTGGCGAGCCATGTTCATAGCGGCTTGATGAGTAGTGGGTTTGGATGACATCACCCCTTGTTTGATGCTTTTTGGAAGACCGAGCATGTAGAGCTCAATCCTTTGAGATTCGGGGTTAACAAGATTAGGACACATCAAGGATAGTTCGGCGAAGCGTTGATTATAAGCTTTAAGGTCGTTTCCGACCGCTTTCAAAGCTCTTAGTTCTTCCTCAAGCTTTCGGGTTTCTTCGCGCGGAAAATATTCAACAATCATCTTTTCCTTTAGATCGGCCCAAGAGAGGGCATGAGCTTCATCGGTACCCACCGATTGAACATAGGTGTTCCACCATGTTAGAGCAATTCCGGAGAAAGTGTGAGTGGAGTATTTGACCTTGTCTTGGTCCCGACAACCGCTTATGCTAAAGACGGCTTCCGTTTGCTCAAACCATCGGGTGAGCACGACCGGTCCCCCGGTTCCATCAAAAGTGTGAGGTTTGCACCCCATGAAAGCTTTATAGGAGCATCCCTCGTTTGAGTTTCCGGCTCCATTGTTGTTGTTGTTGTTGTTGTTGTGGTTGTTATTATTATTGTTGTTGGATGAGTGACCGGCCATGGCCGCATCTACGGCGGTAGCTATCATCCGTTCGAGAGCTTGTTCGGGAGTTTCATTGCGGCGTACACGACGAGGAGCCATTGTTCCTTCAAGACACAAGAATATCATTGATTAGTATTCTCAATAATACTAACCGTGATATAGAATAAAGATAAAGAGAAGTTTTTTTTTTTTTTTTTTTTTTTTTTTTTTTTTTTTTTTTTTCTCGACTCGCCTTAAATTCTTTATGTCATAATGTCGGAACGTTCATACGAGTCACCGTAATATAATCCCGG
>NC_092343.1:257282500-257292500 GCF_046630445.1 Rutidosis leptorrhynchoides
TAATTAGTATTATTATTATTATTATCCCATTATCATTATCATTATTATTATTATTATTATTATTATTATTATTAGTATTATTATTATTATTATTAATATATATATATATATATATCATTATTTAAAAATGGTTATTGTTATTGTTATTATTATTATTACTATATTATCATTAAGATAATTATTAGTATTATCGTTAATAATATTATAGTAACTATCATTATTAATATTAGTGCAATTAAAATAAATAATTGTAACACCTAAATATTTTGATTACTATTATTATCATTATTATGAACACGATATAAAAGACGATTAAAAGCTGTTAAACGAAACGATTAGGAAATAATGAGTAAGAGTATCATGATGAAATTAAAATATTATAAGATATTAATTTAGATAAAATTATCGTTCTTATTATTTTTATCATTACTATTATTATTAAAAGTATCGTTAGTATTAAAACTATCATTTTAACAAAAATTATCATTTTAATAGAAATGTCATTGTTACTATAAAATATCATTATTATTATTATTTTAAATAGAATTATTATTTTAAAGATAATATTAAAAATTATCGTAAATATTAAAGTTATCATAATTAGAATTATCGTTTTATCATAATGTCATCTTAGTAATTATAAATATTGATATTTTTATAATAATAATTATTATTACAAAATAATACAACTTTTACTTACTATCATTATAGATATTATTTTATCAAATAAATATGTGATACAAACATATTTTACTACGTGTAATAACTTACTTTAATAATACCTATCATATTATCTTTATGATATTAAATGAACCCTATAAATTTTATTACTTAATATATATAAAAGTATATTTGATTATATAAATTTAATATAAAATTTTATTTATTAATAAATAAATTATATTATTTACTCTAATAAATCTTTTTAAAATATTTAAAAATATAAAACGACGATATTTAAACTATATATTAATCATGTATAGATTTTTAAAAATTATTTTGAGTCAAATTTACTTTTGTTGACTTTTGCATATTAGTCTCGAGCATTAGGATTGTGGTACACTATGACTTGACCTAATTTGTTAGACAAATATTGACCAACATATAAATATATATAATTAATTTAGGTTCGTGAATCCGAGGCCAACCTTGCACTTGTTCAATGACGTTATATGTATTTTTACTACGAAATACAGTATGGTGAGTTTCATTTGCCTTTTTACCCTTTATATTTTTAGGCTGAGAATACATGCGCAACTTTTATAAATGTTTTACGAAATAGACACAAGTACGTGAAACTACATTCTATGGTTGAATTATCGAAATCGAATATGCCCCTTTTTATTAAGTCTGGTAATCTAAGAATTAGGGAACAGACATCCTAATTGACGCGAATCCTAAAGATAGATCTATTGGGCCTAACAAACCCCATCCAAAGTACCGGATGCTTTAGTACTTCGAAATTTATATCATGTCCGAAGGAGGATCCCGGAATGACAGGGGATATTCTTATATGTATCTAGTTAATGTCGGTTACCAGGTGTTCACCATATGAATGATTATTTTTGTCTCTATGCATGGGACGTATATTTATGAGAACTGAAAATGAAATTCTTGTGGTCTATTAAAATGATGGAAATAAATGATTATGATAAACTAATGAACTCACCAACCTTTTGGTTGACACTTTAAAGCATGTTTATTCTCAGGTGTTAAAGAAATCTTCCGCTGTGCATTTGCTCATTTTAAAGATATTACTTGGAGTCTTTCATAGCATATTTTGAAGAACGTTGCATTCGAGTCATTGAGTTCATCAAAGATTATTATTAAATCAATTTATAGTTGGATAGTGGATATTATGAAATGGTATGCATGCCTGTCAATTTTCGATGTAAAGAAAGTTTGTCTTTTAAAAACGAATGCAATGTTTGTAAAATGTATCATATAGAGGTCAAATACCTCGCAATGTAATCAACTATTGTGAATCGTTTATAATGTATATGAACGGGTCCTTTCAGTTGGTATCAGAGCGGTGGTCTTAGCGAACCAGGTCTGCATTAGTGTGTCTAACTGATAAGTCGATAGGATGCATTAGTGAGTCTGGACTTCGACCGTATCTGCATGTCAAAAGTTTTGCTTATCATTTTGTGTCGAAAATTAACTACTTATCATCCTCAGAAAATTACCTGCTTATCATTTTTAGTCTAAGACACGTCTTGCTGTATTGATTGCATGAATAGTGTATAGACAAAAATTCATATCTTAGCATATCTGCTAAATCATATCTTATCGTATCTGTTACTTTAAACTTTGCCTGACATATCCCGCAAAGTCCTCCGTAATCTACGAAATCTTTTGATATATATATATATATATATATATATATATATATATATATATATATATATATATATTCTATGTAATTAGAATACCATCCGTTAGCCAAAATCATTTCATATCGGAAAAAAAAATCCTTTATCCAATCGTACGAAATGGAATTCATCATCAGTTCAAGTCACTCAGATTCCGAAATGGAATCCCATTCAAGCTCCGAAAGTAGTGTGACCGGAATAGATCAACCAATCAGTCATCACCTATTCTGGATGAATTGGGGATGGGTTCGTAGCCTCCTCAATCATTGGAGACAAGAAGAAGGTGATCCCTTCCATCCACCACATTGCCCTCTTGATGAAGAACCTGAAGCACTTACCGGCGAACCTGTCCGAAACACCATTTTCTCGCTCATTTCCAGAGTATCTCGTCACGATTATATATTACATCAAATTTTAGATTTTATTTATCCGCTCGTCCGAACCGACAATCACCCCGGTGTAATAGAAGAAGTCAACGAGCTTCGCGCTCGGGTAGTGGCTTTGGAGAATATGGTGCAGAGATTACAAACACCAGCAGCAGCATCAGCAGCATAACCAGTACCACCATCATCAACACCAACAGTACCATTACCACCTCCAACCACAACCGCGTCGTAAACCTCAACTTCACAATCTGTCCCACGAGCATCAACGTCATACGCACCATAGATACCAAGGAGTACCAACAACAATAACTGACGAAGTATTAATTCATAACTTCATTGGAGAAACATTCCGCGGCGATTATGTAATCTCTAAAGTCTTAGAGATTATCTAATCTAGCCCTAACCATAAATCAGTTAAGCGAACCAAAATGATGGAAGGAAGAGTAGAAACCCTGACAAAAATGGTGTGTGATTAACAAGCTAAACTTGCTTTACCAACAACATCAATAGTACCATCAGTGTTACCAGCATCGTCAGTACAGTCAACATCCGAATCAACAACACCGATAACATCACAAACTCCGTCAGTTCAAGAATCACTGTGGACATCATTACGAATCGATAACGTTTATATTGTATCAACGAGTTATGAAGAATTAACTCATTTCCTCTGAAGAAATTATATGTATATATATATATATATATATATATATATATATATATATATATATATATATTGAAATAAATCTTTCAGTGCTAAGCTATTGTGTGTGAATCTTAACTACTCGGTTAATTCATATTACAAATATGCAATAATGTACGTCCTTCGGCCGCAACTTAACCAGCGTTAACTACAATCTCTGTCGCAATTCAACAAATTCCAATTCATAATAAATCAAGTATATATTTGATTTTACACTTTCATCATCAATGTACCCGAAACTTTTCAGATAACATCATTCGTACTTTGCGAAATTCACAAGAATTCCACGAACCGAACACCATACATCAACAAATAACGAAGTATTGATTCATAATTTTAATGTCATTAAAGAAATACTGCGTAAAAGTTATGTACATTTTAAAGCCTTTAGGGATTATTCAATTCTAGTTTCAACCGTAAATTAAATGAGTTTAATTTAACATTAACTCATTAAATCTATGTTACATCTGAAGAAAATATACATATATATATTTTCATAAAGACTGTAATAAAATTCTTTTGTACAAAATATTAATTGTGAATTTTTTTTTTACGGGTAGGTAATACCCGAGAGATATATAAATTCACAATTAATATGTTACATTCTTCGAATCTGATTCAGCAAATCATCCATTATACTCCCTACTTTCACAACAATATACATTCTTTTATAGAAATCAAAACAACCATACTCATTCAAAATTTAATTACATATTCTGATTTTGAAATCTCAAAATTTAACTTGAGATATGACCAAAATCATCACTCTTAGATCCTTACATCTTTCACAAGCTATATTTTGACTTCAAAACTGTGTTAGAACATCAAATGTATGTTAACGATTACAATCTGTGTTCAAACCCTTCGAAAATTTCTGAAGACACTTCGAATGATGAGCAATCGAGATGATGATCCAACCACATGTTACCCACAGTTATGTACCCGAAAAACTCTTGAAACCAAAGTAAAAGTTTAAACAACGTATCCGCGTCAGATTCTTTGGCATTTATTAGCAAAAATAACTTTGCGACTCCTATTCAAAGTAGCCAGTTTTGTCACAGCTCCAGCAAGTCAACTTCGAATTTTCAGTCAGACTAACCTTATTATAACCTTGAGATATACACCATCGTTACCAGGGAACCTTTTACATTCCACCATATTATTAGCAGATGTACCAACAACTTCATTACCCTTTGACTTTAGCCTCTCCAAAAAGTCATCATAATTATTCATTGAAACCCCATCATTTACTCATTCGCATCTTGTAATGAGAATTGCCATACGAATCATTGGGAATTAGCAATCAGTATTTTGAAATCTTGCAGCATGTCTGCGCCAACAGTTATATGTGTATATATAACGTCTATCTTCTGGACTTAATTTGAATGTGAAGTTTCTGAAAAACACTCCGAACTACGAATTGGTTCTCCGAAAATGGAAAAAATGCTGATGAAGCAGCAAAAACTATAAACGACTTTAAATGGTAAAAGCTGGATGATAATGATGAAGTGTGCTGGCAAAGCGCAGAAAAAGAGAAGTTTTGGAACTGGAAAACGGATTGAGCAAAGTAGGAAGGAGGCTGTGGACAAATTACAAAGACTGAACCTTGACTTTAAAGGATCCAAATGATTCAGTACCTGCTGAAGTCATTAACGAATACCTTGCTCCTGACTCTAAACCCCTGCGGACAATATTCTTCATCATCCTCTGATATTAGAAATTCTAAAATATCATCATATCTTTCATTATAAATATCCTCCATATTTCTGAAGATATTTTCTTAATTCTTCTTATTTGAAATCATTTACCTCTTCGCGCTATCTGTATTACATCATAAAAGAAACTATTTTAGTTTCTAAATTCTGAAAGATTCAAGTTTAAAATAGGAATATTTTGAAGTAGTGTTGAGAACTGAAGCATGAATTAGTATAATATAATGACACTTGATCAATGTGATTATATTACAGTAAGTCATGCTGAGTTTCTAAATGGAACGTGATGATTCACAGATCATAACATCATCATGTGCCATGTTATACGACTCTTGTATTCTATTTAACCTCTAAAATATCAAAAAAATATTTCTTGATGATTCGGCCTTTTCCAAGGTATTCTAGTAATTTGACAAGTCATGATCGTGCCATCACAATTTCCTTCCTAGAACATTAACAATGTTCATTCCGAAATTCATATCTATGAATTCTGGACCATTACAAGCGGTGCTTAATCGCAAGAAGAAGAAACGAAAGGACAAAACTCCGAAATAGAAATTGGGGTATAAATTGCAGCAAATAAAAGAGAGCATTAATTGTGAATGATAATGATTATAGAAGACAGAAGCAGAGACTTTGAAATATAAGGGAACATATAAAGCTCAACGACAAACCAGAAATTATAAACCATATATCGATGCATATAGCAATATAAAGACACGGGAGAACTAGAAACACTATAAACCCAAGAGTATAGTAGAAGTAAATAGATTCTTCTGGCGGTAGATGAAAAAGAAGAATGACCGATATGAAAGTTAGAAGTATATCGAGAATCAGAGCTGGATGGAGCATATTGATGAATACTTTAAAATATGAGTTGAGGGGGAAAGAATAGAAGGTGATGAAACATGACTAGGAACTTAGAAATCAACAGATTTAACTCACACAATGGCAGAATAAGTGAATCAAACCCTCTAGTGAATAGGTTAAGTTTTTTTTGATTAATTTAGTCAAACCACAACTAAATCAAGTGTGATTAGATCAACACCTAGAGCTATTATTCACCACATGGGTGATTTGGACTGAGAGAGAATCGGAGGAGCTCACTAGATCTGAGTGTGTGTAACAAATAAGAGGCTTAACCTAAAATGAAGAACATAAGACTTTATATACCCCTGCTGTTGACTCACCCATACGATTCATTCATCACACGTACGAGTTGGCTTCATCAGCCGTACGGGTGATCACTCACTCGTGTCTTCTCATTTAGGTTGTAATTGTGACTTAGCTCAGCATCAACCGTGCGTATGAGCCTGTCAGCCGTACTAGTGAGGCTTCACTCGTACGTCTGACTAAGTCTAACATAGTCAAACATCTAAATCTCGTTCCTGCAGTTCCTGTAACCACATACAAACACAGGATAATAATGAGCAATCATGGTGGCCTTTAAACTGTTGTACCTGCAATGGACGTGGGTAGATGTCTAGGGACTTGCATAAAATGCATCAACAGAAGGTGTGAGTTGTAAGGAAACGAAGGAGGTGAATTTATAAGAAAATCTCCGACAGAATAATTAAAATGGACGATCGAATTTAAAGCGGATCCTAATTTCCTTGATTACCGGAGAGTCAAATCTTATTAAGAAGATTTTCTTCAAATCCCTTGAAATCTGGGAATCAATCATATCTACGTCAAATGATAAGATGAATCTACACTTACTCATTTCACTCTTCTATGTTAGCTTCATTCGTACTCTTCATATAAATGGATTGTTTATCCAAATTATTCGCTGATGATAAAACTCTAATTTTCAGCCCGTATGTATCATGAAAACATACTTATTATCATTCACGACCTTTCCACTTAAATTTCGGGACGAAATTTCTTTAACGGGTAGGTACTGTGACAACCCGGAAATTTCCAACCAAATTTAAACTTTAATCTTTATATGTTTCCGACACAATAAGCAATATTTGTTAAGTTAAATTTCAAGAATTTTAAACTATGTTCATACATTCATTCAACTTCGACCAAGTTCCAACGATTCACGAACCATTAAACGAATATGATTATATATGTATATGTGTATATATATTATAACTTGAAACGTAAATGAAATATTATATTAAATACTTTATATGATTGTATCTGTTTCAAAATGTTTATCAATAGAATTAGAAGATAAGATCAACTGATTGAATTATCAGATATATTAAATTATGATTACAAGTCTCTGTTGAAAGGCCCACGTTGATTTGAGAAATCTTTCCATTTTAACAATATTCGGAAAATGGTAAAGTAATTTATAAATAAGAACAAATTGTCAATCATTGAGAACTAGACAAAGGATAGTGGAAGATTGAATCTCATAAAGACTCGATTGATCTATTTAGTTTCAAACGTACAAAAACGTTTTCAGTTTAAAAAGAACTTTATTATTAAAACGTATATAACTTTTATAAATATCTAGAACCACTTTTGACAACTCATTACTTAACTAGTATGATAAAGATAACGATATTTATATTTTATTTTATTAAATATATATATATATATATAACGATCTAAATTAATATTATATATATTTATACGCGTATAATACGTACATAGTTTTATACTTTTACTATACTTAAACTTTACCTTTACTTTATTTTTACTTTACTTTAACTTTAATAATTCACTTTAATAATTCATACTTTAATAATTCATACTTTAATAATTCACTTTAATAATTCATACTTTAATAATTCATTTTAATAATTCAAAAATCTATTATAAATAGAATTCAATAGGTTTCATTATTTCATAGAAACTTGAAAATATTTTTCTCTAAACTCTCTCAATCGATTTACATATATATATTTACTCCGTATTATTTCAAGATATTATTAGTTTACATAAAATATTACGACGGAGTGTTGTCTGAGTGATTTCGAAATTGTTTTTCGAGTAGGATAGGATTAAGGAAATTATGGGTTATAGCTATAGAGGTGATTGAGTATGGTTCATGGGTATGCTCGTGAGGTCAATATAGTGTTTATCATTTCCGTTGCGTCTACGTACCTTTCCTGCAATATTGAATCTCAATATTGATACGTGAGTACTCATAATTTAACTTTTACATACTAATAGTGTATCCTTGACTAGTGCTCGAGTATTTAGGATTATGCATGCTTGTACTTTTGATATTGCCCTTAGACAGGTTAGGTTGAATCTTGAATTAGTTACACTTGCGGTTGAGATAAGGTATAAGATATGCATGTCCTTGGAAAGTTAGCGAAAAATTAAGAACTTTTCCTTTAGATATCGAATGGTTTCGATGAACGGATTAGAAGTTATAATCAATTGAATTTTCGATATTTTTATTAAAAATGATTATTATTATCGTCGTTTTTATCGTCGTTCTAGTTTTATCTAATTATTATCATTATTATTATCTTTATCAATAAAAGGAATTTATCATTAAAAATTGTTTTCTTTATTACTATCGTTATTATCGTTAAAGTTATAATTAGTATTATTATTATTATTATCCCATTATCATTATCATTATTATTATTATTATTATTATTATTATTATTAGTATTATTATTATTATTATTAATATATATATATATATATATCATTATTTAAAAATGGTTATTGTTATTGTTATTATTATTATTACTATATTATCATTAAGATAATTATTAGTATTATCGTTAATAATATTATAGTAACTATCATTATTAATATTAGTGCAATTAAAATAAATAATTGTAACACCTAAATATTTTGATTACTATTATTATCATTATTATGAACACGATATAAAAGACGAATAAAAGCTGTTAAACGAAACGATTAGGAAATAATGAGTAAGAGTATCATGATGAAATTAAAATATTATAAGATATTAATTTAGATAAAATTATCGTTCTTATTATTTTTATCATTACTATTATTATTAAAAGTATCGTTAGTATTAAAACTATCATTTTAACAAAAATTATCATTTTAATAGAAATGTCATTGTTACTATAAAATATCATTATTATTATTATTTTAAATAGAATTATTATTTTAAAGATAATATTAAAAATTATCGTAAATATTAAAGTTATCATAATTAGAATTATCGTTTTATCATAATGTCATCTTAGTAATTATAAATATTGATATTTTTATAATAATAATTATTATTACAAAATAATACAACTTTTACTTACTATCATTATAGATATTATTTTATCAAATAAATATGTGATACAAACATATTTTACTACGTGTAATAACTTACTTTAATAATACCTATCATATTATCTTTATGATATTAAATGAACCCTATAAATTTTATTACTTAATATATATAAAAGTATATTTGATTATATAAATTTAATATAAAATTTTATTTATTAATAAATAAATTATATTATTTACTCTAATAAATCTTTTTAAAATATTTAAAAATATAAAACGACGATATTTAAACTATATATTAATCATGTAT
The DNA here is from genome assembly GCF_046630445.1 of Rutidosis leptorrhynchoides. Lineage (NCBI taxonomy): Eukaryota > Viridiplantae > Streptophyta > Magnoliopsida > Asterales > Asteraceae > Rutidosis > Rutidosis leptorrhynchoides. The sequence goes on from NC_092343.1 coordinate 257,292,163, forward strand.
AGATTTTTAAAAATTATTTTGAGTCAAATTTACTTTTGTTGACTTTTGCATATTAGTCTCGAGCATTAGGATTGTGGTACACTATGACTTGACCTAATTTGTTAGACAAATATTGACCAACATATAAATATATATAATTAATTTAGGTTCGTGAATCCGAGGCCAACCTTGCACTTGTTCAATGACGTTATATGTATTTTTACTACGAAATACAGTATGGTGAGTTTCATTTGCCTTTTTACCCTTTATATTTTTAGGCTGAGAATACATGCGCAACTTTTATAAATGTTTTACGAAATAGACACAAGTACGTGAAACTACATTCTATGGTTGAATTA
>NC_092343.1:257300000-257307500 GCF_046630445.1 Rutidosis leptorrhynchoides
TTGTGGTCTATTGTTACGATTTGATATATATAGGTTAAACCTATAACTCACCAACATTTTTGTTGACGTTTTAAGCATGTTTATTCTCAGGTGATTATTAAGAGCTTCCGCTGTCGCATACTTAAATAAGGACAAGATTTGGAGTCCATGCTTGTATGATATTGTGTAAAAACTGCATTCAAGAAACTTATTTTGTTGTAACATATTTGTATTGTAAACCATTATGTAATGGTCGTGTGTAAACAGGATATTTTAGATTATCATTATTTGATAATCTACGTAAAGCTATTTAAACCTTTATTGATGAAATAAAGGTTATGGTTTGTTTAAAAATGAATGCAGTCTTTGAAAAACGTCTCATATAGAGGTCAAAACCTCGCAACGAAATCAATTAATATGGAACGTTTTTAATCAATAAGAACGGGACATTTCAGTTGGTATCAGAGCGTTGGTCTTAGAGAACCAGAATTTTTCATTAGTGTGTCTTATCGAGTTTGTTAGGATGCATTAGTGAGTCTGGATTTCGACCGTGTTTACTTGAAAAATGATTGCTTAACAAATTTTGTTGGAAACTATATATTTTTAACATGTGAATATTATGTGATATATTAATATCTTAACGTGTTTGATATTATGTGATAGATGTCTACCTCTAGAACAAGTCCCATTGACTCACCTAATAATAATGAAGAGTCAAATGTAAATTGGAATGATTCGTGGACTGATTCACAAGTTCCCGAAGAGGAACCGGAAGAAGAGTCGGAACCGGAAGAAGAATCGGAACCGGAAGAAGAATCGGAACCGGATGAAGAAGTAGAACCGGTGGGGGAAATAATAAAACGGTTAAGTAAAAGAAAATCCTCAACCAACCGACCAAGGTTAATTATGGTCAATGGTGTTTCCGCCAAGGAAGCAAAATATTGGGAGGATTACCAATTCTCCGATGAATCGGATTCCGACGAGAATTTCGATGATGTTATAGAAATAACCCCAACTGAATTTAAAAAGGCAAAAGAAAATAATAAGGGAAAGGGCATAAAAATAGAGAAATCTAATTCCAACCCCGATGAACTTTATATGTATCGTCAACCCCCGAAGTCCTTAAGTTGTAACAATGACCCGGGAACCTCTAAACCACCAGGTTTTTCTAAACCAATGTGGACAACGACGGCTCGTATTAGGGGAACATCATATATCCCTAGAAACTTGGCAAAACGAACCAAAACCCAACAAGAAGAAACGAGCGAGTCGGAATAAGATAGTTGTATTCGTGTGGTGTAATATATGTAATATAGTGTGCTTATGCTTTATGATATATGTAAAAATTGCTTGTATTAATAAGTATTTTTTTTTTTATGAATCTAACTCTTGTCTATTTTACAGTTTAAAAACACAAAATGGATAGACAATGCAATATTTTAAGAGACCTACCCGGAGACATGATTGATGAAATCTTGTCTAGAGTCGGCCAGAATTCTTCGGCACAACTATTTAAGGCGAGATCAGTTTGTAAGACATTCGAAGAACGTTCCAAGAATGTCTTGGTTTATAAGAGACTTTCGTTTGAAAGATGGGGGATATCACATTGGGAAACCCATAAGTTACGATGTGTTTACTTTGACGCATATATTGCGGGGAACCCAAATGCTATTTTACGCAACGGGTTAAGAAATTATTTTGACTCAATATATCCGAATATTGGACTTCGTGATTTAGAAAAAGCGGCTAACATGCAACATAAAGAAGCATGTTATGCTTACGGATTAGTAATGTTCGCTTCTCACCAAAGTGAGAACAAGAACATCGGGCTACAACTATTAAACAAAACGTTTCCACAAGTGACGGAGTCGGTAATTGGGGTAAGAAATGAGGTTTTTAGATTATTACGGGACTGTTGGACATTACGTAACCCTCGTCCCTTTGATGATGTTACAACACGCTGTCTTATCAACGGCCATAACGGTTATGTTGCACAAGACCAAGGATGGGAAGTAGTCCTAGTAAAACCAGAATGCATGACTTGTTTCTGGACGTATGAATTACGTGTCTTTATTGCCTTTGCTGAACGACTTGTGTACTAGCTAGAATTATCTTCACAACTATCTTGTATCAAAGTTATTGTGTGCTATATTTCATGCTTTATGTAAAATAAGCGGTATTGTAAGTTTGTAAAATATTGTATAAAAGCTTGAACGCGAAATATTATTACAATCAGTTTTTCATATAGAATTGTAGTAGTTGAATTGTATATTAGCTACTAAGTATGAACTTAACGGGTAGGTACTACCCAAATTTAAACTTATAAAACGCTAATATGAAGAAAAAGCTTTTATAAATGAGTTCATATTATGCTACGAAATACTATTTACTACTCTTAACATTCTGTATGATTAACTTGTTCCATTTGACTATTTTGAAGGAAATGGCACCGACTACTCGACACACCGTGAATATGAATGAAGAGGAATTCCGTACTTTTCTAGCTTCAAACGTAGCCGCAGTACAGGCTGCGCTACATACCAACAATAACCTTGGATCTAGCAGTACAGGAAATCGTGTAGGATGCACCTACAAAGAATTCACTGCCTGCAAACCTTTGGAATTTGATGGAACCGAAGGACCGATCGGATTGAAACGGTGGACCGAGAAGGTCGAATCGGTGTTTGCCATAAGTAAGTGTACTGAAGAGGACAAAGTGAAGTACGCTACGCATACCTTCACAGGTTCTGCGTTAACATGGTGGAATACCTATCTAGAGCAAGTGGGACAAAATGATGCGTACGCACTACCTTGGTCAGAATTCAAGCACTTGATGAACGAGAAGTACCGTCCCAGAACTGAGGTCAATAAGCTCAAGACAGAACTTAGAGGGTTACGAACCCAAGGATTTGATATTACCACATACGAAAGACGATTCACAGAATTGTGCCTATTGTGTCCGGGAGCATTCGAAGATGAGGAAGAGAAGATTGACGCGTTTGTGAAAGGATTACCAGAAAGAATCCAAGAAGATATAAGTTCACACGAGCCCGCCTCCATACAACAGGCATGTAGAATGGCTCACAAACTCGTGAACCAAATTGAAGAAAGAATTAAAGAACAGACTGCTGAAGAGGCCAATGTGAAGCAAGTCAAAAGAAAGTGGGAGGAAAACGGTGATAAGAATCACCAATACAACAACAACAACAATTACAACAATAATCGCAACAATTATCCCAACAATCGCAACATCAATCGCAACTACAACAAACGGCCCAACAACAACAACAACAACAGCAACTACAACAATCATCCCAACAACAATAATAACCGCAACAACAACAACAATCAGAAGCAGCTATGCCAAAGGTGTGAAAAGAATCACTCGGGGTTCTGCACCAAATTTTGCAACAAGTGTAAAAGAAATGGTCATAGCGCGGCGAAGTGTGAGGTCTACGGACCAGGGGTTAATAGAACGAAAGGAACAAATGGTGTCGGAACGAGTAATGGCGGAGCAAGTAGTGTCGGAGCAAGTTATGCCAATGTAGTTTGTTATAAATGTGGAAAACCAGGCCACATTATTAGAAATTGCCCGAACCAGGAGAACACGAATGGACAAGGCCGTGGAAGAGTTTTCAATATTAATGCGGTAGAGGCACAGGAAGACCCGGAGCTTGTTACGGGTACGTTTCTTATTGACAATAAATCTGCTTACGTTTTATTTGATTCGGGTGCGGATAGAAGCTATATGAGTAGAGATTTTTGTGCTAAATTAAGTTGTCCATTGACGCCTTTGGATAGTAAATTTTTACTCGAATTAGCAAATGGTAAATTAATTTCAGCAGATAATATATGTCGGAATCGAGAAATTAAACTGGTTAGCGAAACATTTAAGATTGATTTGATACCAGTAGAGTTAGGGAGTTTTGATGTGATAATCGGTATGGACTGGTTGAAAGAAGTGAAAGCGGAGATCGTTTGTTACAAAAATGCAATTCGCATTATACGAGAAAAAGGAAAACCCTTAATGGTGTACGGAGAAAAGGGCAACATGAAGCTACATCTTATTAGTAATTTGAAGGCACAAAAACTAATAAGAAAAGGTTGCTATGCTGTTCTAGCACACGTCGAGAAAGTACAAACTGAAGAAAAGAGCATCAATGATGTTCCCATTGCAAAAGAATTTCCCGATGTATTTCCGAAAGAATTACCGGGATTACCCCCACATCGATCCGTTGAATTTCAAATAGATCTTGTACCAGGAGCTGCACCAATAGCTCGTGCTCCTTACAGACTCGCACCCAGCGAGATGAAAGAACTGCAAAGCCAATTACAAGAACTTTTAGAGCGTGGTTTCATTCGACCAAGCACATCACCGTGGGGAGCTCCTGTTTTGTTTGTCAAGAAGAAAGATGGTACATTCAGGTTGTGTATCGACTACCGAGAGTTGAACAAACTTACCATCAAGAACCGCTACCCACTACCGAGAATCGACGACTTATTTGATCAACTACAAGGCTCGTCTGTTTATTCAAAGATTGACTTACGTTCCGGGTATCATCAAATGCGGGTGAAAGAAGATGATATTCCAAAGACTGCTTTCAGAACACGTTACGGTCATTACGAGTTTATGGTCATGCCGTTTGGTTTAACTAATGCACCAGCTGTGTTCATGGACCTTATGAACCGAGTGTGTGGACCATATCTTGACAAGTTTGTCATTTTTTTCATTGATGACATACTTATTTACTCAAAGAATGACCAAGAACACGGTGAACATTTGAGAAAGGTGTTAGAAGTATTGAGGAAGGAAGAATTGTACGCTAAGTTTTCAAAGTGTGCATTTTGGTTGGAAGAAGTTCAATTCCTCGGTCACATAGTGAACAAAGAAGGTATTAAGGTGGATCCGGCAAAGATAGAAACTGTTGAAAAGTGGGAAACCCCGAAAACTCCGAAACACATACGCCAGTTTTTAGGACTAGCTGGTTACTACAGAAGGTTCATCCAAGACTTTTCCAGAATAGCAAAACCCTTGACTGCATTAACGCATAAAGGGAAGAAATTTGATTGGAATGATGAACAAGAGAAAGCGTTTCAGTTATTGAAGAAAAAGCTAACTACGGCACCTATATTGTCATTGCCTGAAGGGAATGATGATTTTGTGATTTATTGTGACGCATCAAAGCAAGGTCTCGGTTGTGTATTAATGCAACGAACGAAGGTGATTGCTTATGCGTCTAGACAATTGAAGATTCACGAACAAAATTATACGACGCATGATTTGGAATTAGGCGCGGTTGTTTTTGCATTAAAGACTTGGAGGCACTACTTATATGGGGTCAAAAGTATTATATATACCGACCACAAAAGTCTTCAACACATATTTAATCAGAAACAACTGAATATGAGGCAGCGTAGGTGGATTGAATTATTGAATGATTACGATTTTGAGATTCGTTACCACCCGGGGAAGGCAAATGTGGTAGCCGATGCCTTGAGCAGGAAGGATAGAGAACCCATTCGAGTAAAATCTATGAATATAATGATTCATAATAACATTACTACTCAAATAAAGGAGGCGCAACAAGGAGTTTTAAAAGAGGGAAATTTAAAGGATGAAATACCCAAAGGATCGGAGAAGCATCTTAATATTCGGGAAGACGGAACCCGGTATAGGGCTGAAAGGATTTGGGTACCAAAATTTGGAGATATGAGAGAAATGGTACTTAGAGAAGCTCATAAAACCAGATACTCAATACATCCTGGAACGGGGAAGATGTACAAGGATCTCAAGAAACATTTTTGGTGGCCGGGTATGAAAGCCGATGTTGCTAAATACGTAGGAGAATGTTTGACGTGTTCTAAGGTCAAAGCTGAGCATCAGAAACCGTCAGGTCTACTTCAACAACCCGAAATCCCGGAATGGAAATGGGAAAACATTACCATGGATTTCATCACTAAATTGCCAAGGACTGCAAGTGGTTTTGATACTATTTGGGTAATAGTTGATCGTCTCACCAAATCAGCACACTTCCTACCAATAAGAGAAGATGACAAGATGGAGAAGTTAGCACGACTGTATTTGAAGGAAGTCGTCTCCAGACATGGAATACCAATCTCTATTATCTCTGATAGGGATGGCAGATTTATTTCAAGATTCTGGCAGACATTACAGCAAGCATTAGGAACTCGTCTAGACATGAGTACTGCCTATCATCCACAAACTGATGGGCAGAGCGAAAGGACGATACAAACGCTTGAAGACATGCTACGAGCATGTGTTATTGATTTCGGAAACAGTTGGGATCGACATCTACCGTTAGCAGAATTTTCCTACAACAACAGCTACCATTCAAGCATTGAGATGGCGCCGTTTGAAGCACTTTATGGTAGAAAGTGCAGGTCTCCGATTTGTTGGAGTGAAGTGGGGGATAGACAGATTACGGGTCCGGAGATTATACAAGAAACTACCGAGAAGATCATCCAAATTCAACAACGGTTGAAAACCGCCCAAAGTCGACAAAAGAGCTACGCTGACATTAAAAGAAAAGATATAGAATTTGAAATTGGAGAGATGGTCATGCTTAAAGTTGCACCTTGGAAAGGCGTTGTTCGATTTGGTAAACGAGGGAAATTAAATCCAAGGTATATTGGACCATTCAAGATTATTGATCGTGTCGGGCCAGTAGCTTACCGACTTGAGTTACCTCAACAACTCGCGGCTGTACATAACACTTTCCACGTCTCGAATTTGAAGAAATGTTTTGCTAAAGAAGATCTCACTATTCCGTTAGATGAAATCCAAATCAACGAAAAACTTCAATTCATCGAAGAACCCGTCGAAATAATGGATCGTGAGGTTAAAAGACTTAAGCAAAACAAGATACCAATTGTTAAGGTTCGATGGAATGCTCGTAGAGGACCCGAGTTCACCTGGGAGCGTGAAGATCAGATGAAGAAGAAATACCCGCATCTATTTCCAGAAGATTCGTCAACACCTTCAACAGCTTAAAATTTCGGGACGAAATTTATTTAACGGGTAGGTACTGTAGTGACCCGAACTTTTCCATGTTTATATATATATTAATTGAGATTGATATTTACATGATTAAATGTTTCCAACATGTTAAGCAATCAAACTTGTTAAGACTTGATTAATTGAAATAGGTTTCATATAGACAATTGACCACCCAAGTTGACCGGTGATTCACGAACGTTAAAACTTGTAAAAACTATATGATGACATATATATGGTTATATATATAGTTAACATGATATTATGATATGTAAACATATCATTAAGTATATTAACAATGAACTACATATGTAAAAACAAGACTACTAACTTAATGATTTTGAAACGAGACATATATGTAACGATTATCGTTGTAACGACATTTAATGTATATATATCATATTAAGAGATATTCGTACATCATAATATCATGATAATATAATAATTTAAAATCTCTTTTGATATTATAAACATTGGGTTAACAACATTTAACAAGATCGTTAACC
>NC_092343.1:257415000-257425000 GCF_046630445.1 Rutidosis leptorrhynchoides
TCGAATAAGATAGCTTTATATGTATGAATCGAATGATGTTATGAACATCATTACTACCTTAAGTTCCTTGGATGAACCTACTGGAAAAGAGAAAAATGGATCTAGCTTCAATGGATCCTTGGATGGCTCAAAGTTCTTGAAGCAAAATCATGACACGAAAACAAGTTCAAGTAAGATCATCACTTGAAATAAGATTGTTATAGTTATAGAAATTGAACCAAAGTTTGAATATGATTATTACCTTGTATTAGAATGATAACCTACTGTAAGAAACAAAGATTTCTTGAGGTTGGATGATCACCTTACAAGATTGGAAGTGAGCTAGCAAACTTGAAAGTATTCTTGATTTTATGAAACTAGAACTTTTGGAATTTATGAAGAACACTTAGAACTTGAAGATAGAACTTGAGAGAGTTCAATTAGATGAAGAAAATTGAAGAATGAAAGTGTTTGTAGGTGTTTTTGGTCGTTGGTGTATGGATTAGATATAAAGGATATGTAATTTTGTTTTCATGTAAATAAGTCATGAATGATTACTCATATTTTTGTAATCTTATGAGATATTTCATGCTAGTTGCCAAATGATGGTTCCCACATGTGTTAGGTGACTCACATGGGCTGCTAAGAGCTGATCATTGGAGTGTATATACCAATAGTACATACATCTAAAAGCTGTGTATTGTACGAGTACGAATACGGGTGCATACGAGTAGAATTGTTGATGAAACTGAACGAGAATGTAATTGTAAGCATTTTTGTTAAGTAGAAGTATTTTGATAAGTGTATTGAAGTCTTTCAAAAGTGTATAAATACATATTAAAACACTACATGTATATACATTTTAACTGAGTCGTTAAGTCATCGTTAGTCGTTACATGTAAGTGTTGTTTTGAAACCTTTAGGTTAACGATCTTGTTAAATGTTGTTAACCCAATGTTTATAATAACAAAAGAGATTTTAAATTATTATATTATCATGATATTATGATGTACGAATATCTCTTAATATGATATATATACATTAAATGTCGTTACAACGATAAACGTTACATATATGTCTCGTTTCAAAATCATTAAGTTAGTAGTCTTGTTTTTACATATGTAGTTCATTGTTAATATAATTAATGATATGTTTACTTATCATAATATCATGTTAACTATATATATAACCATATATATGTCATCATATAGTTTTTTTTACAAGTTTTAACGTTCGTGAATCACCGGTCAACTTGGGTGGTCAATTGTCTATATGAAACCTATTTCAATTAATCAAGTCTTAACAAGTTTGATTGCTTAACATGTTGGAAACATTTAATCATGTAAATATCAATCTCAATTAATATATATAAACATGGAAAAGTTCGGGTCACTACAGTACCTACCCGTTAAATAAATTTCGTCCCGAAATTTTAAGCTGTTGAAGGTGTTGACGAATCTTCTGGAAATAGATGCGGGTATTTCTTCTTCATCTGATCTTCACGCTCCCAGGTGAACTCGGGTCCTCTACGAGCATTCCATCGAACCTTAACAATTGGTATCTTGTTTTGCTTAAGTCTTTTAACCTCACGATCCATTATTTCGACGGGTTCTTCGATGAATTGGAGTTTTTCGTTGATTTGGATTTCATCTAACGGAATAGTGAGATCTTCTTTAGCAAAACATTTCTTCAAATTCGAGACGTGGAAAGTGTTATGTACAGCCGCGAGTTGTTGAGGTAACTCAAGTCGGTAAGCTACTGGTCCGACACGATCAATAATCTTGAATGGTCCAATATACCTTGGATTTAATTTCCCTCGTTTACCAAATCGAACAACGCCTTTCCAAGGTGCAACTTTAAGCATGACCATCTCTCCAATTTCAAATTCTATATCTTTTCTTTTAATGTCAGCGTAGCTCTTTTGTCGACTTTGGGCGGTTTTCAACCGTTGTTGAATTTGGATGATCTTCTCGGTAGTTTCTTGTATAATCTCCGGACCCGTAATCTGTCTATCCCCCACTTCACTCCAACAAATCGGAGACCTGCACTTTCTACCATAAAGTGCTTCAAACGGCGCCATCTCAATGCTTGAATGGTAGCTGTTGTTGTAGGAAAATTCTGCTAACGGTAGATGTCGATCCCAACTGTTTCCGAAATCAATAACACATGCTCGTAGCATGTCTTCAAGCGTTTGTATCGTCCTTTCACTCTGCCCATCAGTTTGTGGATGATAGGCAGTACTCATGTCTAGACGAGTTCCTAATGCTTGCTGTAATGTCTGCCAGAATCTTGAAATAAATCTACCATCCCTATCAGAGATAATAGAGATTGGTATTCCATGTCTGGAGACGACTTCCTTCAAATACAGTCGTGCTAACTTCTCCATCTTGTCATCTTCTCTTATTGGTAGGAAGTGTGCTGATTTGGTGAGACGATCAACTATTACCCAAATAGTATCAAAACCACTTGCAGTCCTTGGCAATTTAGTGATGAAATCCATGGTAATGTTTTCCCATTTCCATTCCGGGATTTCGGGTTGTTGAAGTAGACCTGATGGTTTCTGATGCTCAGCTTTGACCTTAGAACACGTCAAACATTCTCCTACGTATTTAGCAACATCGGCTTTCATACCCGGCCACCAAAAATGTTTCTTGAGATCCTTGTACATCTTCCCCGTTCCAGGATGTATTGAGTATCTGGTTTTATGAGCTTCTCTAAGTACCATTTCTCTCATATCTCCAAATTTTGGTACCCAAATCCTTTCAGCCCTATACCGGGTTCCGTCTTCCCGAATATTAAGATGCTTCTCCGATCCTTTGGGTATTTCATCCTTTAAATTTCCCTCTTTTAAAACTCCTTGTTGCGCCTCCTTTATTTGAGTAGTAATGTTATTATGAATCATTATATTCATAGATTTTACTCGAATGGGTTCTCTATCCTTCCTGCTCAAGGCATCGGCTACCACATTTGCCTTCCCCGGGTGGTAACGAATCTCAAAATCGTAATCATTCAATAATTCAATCCACCTACGCTGCCTCATATTCAGTTGTTTCTGATTAAATATGTGTTGAAGACTTTTGTGGTCGGTATATATAATACTTTTGACCCCATATAAGTAGTGCCTCCAAGTCTTTAATGCAAAAACAACCGCGCCTAATTCCAAATCATGCGTCGTATAATTTTGTTCGTGAATCTTCAATTGTCTAGACGCATAAGCAATCACCTTCGTTCGTTGCATTAATACACAACCGAGACCTTGCTTTGATGCGTCACAATAAATCACAAAATCATCATTCCCTTCAGGCAATGACAATATAGGTGCCGTAGTTAGCTTTTTCTTCAATAACTGAAACGCTTTCTCTTGTTCATCATTCCATTCAAATTTCTTCCCTTTATGCGTTAATGCAGTCAAGGGTTTTGCTATTCTGGAAAAGTCTTGGATGAACCTTCTGTAGTAACCAGCTAGTCCTAAAAACTGGCGTATGTGTTTCGGAGTTTTCGGGGTTTCCCACTTTTCAACAGTTTCTATCTTTGCCGGATCCACCTTAATACCTTCTTTGTTCACTATGTGACCGAGGAATTGAACTTCTTCCAACCAAAATGCACACTTTGAAAACTTAGCGTACAATTCTTCCTTCCTCAATACTTCTAACACCTTTCTCAAATGTTCACCGTGTTCTTGGTCATTCTTTGAGTAAATAAGTATGTCATCAATGAAAACAATGACAAACTTGTCAAGGTATGGTCCACACACTCGGTTCATAAGGTCCATGAACACAGCTGGTGCATTAGTTAAACCAAACGGCATGACCATAAACTCGTAATGACCGTAACGTGTTCTGAAAGCAGTCTTTGGAATATCATCTTCTTTCACCCGCATTTGATGATACCCGGAACGTAAGTCAATCTTTGAATAAACAGACGAGCCTTGTAGTTGATCAAATAAGTCGTCGATTCTCGGTAGTGGGTAGCGGTTCTTGATGGTAAGTTTGTTCAACTCTCGGTAGTCGATACACAACCTGAATGTACCATCTTTCTTCTTGACAAACAAAACAGGAGCTCCCCACGGTGATGTGCTTGGTCGAATGAAACCACGCTCTAAAAGTTCTTGTAATTGGCTTTGCAGTTCTTTCATTTCGCTGGGTGCGAGTCTGTAAGGAGCACGAGCTATTGGTGCAGCTCCTGGTACAAGATCTATTTGAAATTCAACGGATCGATGTGGGGGTAATCCCGGTAATTCTTTCGGAAATACATCGGGAAATTCTTTTGCAATGGGAACATCATTGATGCTCTTTTCTTCAGTTTGTACTTTCTCGACGTGTGCTAGAACAGCATAGCAACCTTTTCTTATTAGTTTTTGTGCCTTCAAATTACTAATAAGATGTAGCTTCGTGTTGCCCTTTTCTCCGTACACCATTAAGGGTTTTCCTTTTTCTCGTATAATGCGAATTGCATTTTTGTAACAAACGATCTCCGCTTTCACTTCTTTCAACCAGTCCATACCGATTATCACATCAAAACTCCCTAACTCTACTGGTATCAAATCAATCTTAAATGTTTCGCTAACCAGTTTAATTTCTCGATTCCGACATATATTATCTGCTGAAATTAATTTACCATTTGCTAATTCGAGTAAAAATTTACTATCCAAAGGCGTCAATGGACAACTTAATTTAGCACAAAAATCTCTACTCATATAGCTTCTATCCGCACCCGAATCAAATAAAACGTAAGCAGATTTATTGTCAATAAGAAACGTACCCGTAACAAGCTCCGGGTCTTCCTGTGCCTCTACCGCATTAATATTGAAAACTCTTCCACGGCCTTGTCCATTCGTGTTCTCCTGGTTCGGGCAATTTCTAATAATGTGGCCTGGTTTTCCACATTTATAACAAACTACATTGGCATAACTTGCTCCGACACTACTTGCTCCGCCATTACTCATTCCGACACCATTTGTTCCTTTCGTTCTATTAACCCCTGGTCCGTAGACCTCACACTTCGCCGCGCTATGACCATTTCTTTTACACTTGTTGCAAAATTTGGTGCAGAACCCCGAGTGATTCTTTTCACACCTTTGGCATAGTTGCTTCTGATTGTTGTTGTTGTTGCGGTTATTATTGTTGTTGGGATGATTGTTGTAGTTGCTGTTGTTGTTGTTGTTGTTGTTGTTGTTGGGCCGTTTGTTGTTGTTGCGATTGATGTTGCGATTGTTGGGATAATTGTTGCGATTATTGTTGTAATTGCTGTTGTTGTTGTATTGGTGATTCTTATCACCGTTTTCCTCCCACTTTCTTTTGACTTGCTTCACATTGGCCTCTTCAGCAGTCTGTTCTTTAATTCTTTCTTCAATCTGGTTCACTAGTTTGTGAGCCATTCTACATGCCTGTTGTATGGAGGCGGGCTCGTGTGAACTTATATCTTCTTGGATTCTTTCCGGTAATCCTTTCACAAACGCGTCGATCTTCTCTTCCTCATCTTCGAATGCTCCCGGACACAATAGGCACAATTCTGTGAATCGTCTTTCGTACGTGGTAATATCAAATCCTTGGGTTCGTAACCCTCTAAGTTCTGTCTTGAGCTTATTGACCTCGGTTCTGGGACGGTACTTCTCGTTCATCAAGTGCTTGAATGCTGACCACGGTAGTGCGTACGCATCATCTTGTCCCACTTGCTCTAGATAGGTATTCCACCATGTTAACGCAGAACCTGTGAAGGTATGCGTAGCGTACTTCACTTTGTCCTCTTCAGTACACTTACTTATGGCAAACACCGATTCAACCTTCTCGGTCCACCGTTTCAATCCGATCGGTCCTTCGGTTCCATCAAATTCCAAAGGTTTGCAGGCAGTAAATTCTTTGTAGGTGCATCCTACACGATTTCCTGTACTGCTAGATCCAAGGTTATTGTTGGTATGTAGCGCAGCCTGTACTGCGGCTATGTTTGAAGCTAGAAAAGTACGGAATTCCTCTTCATTCATATTCACGGTGTGTCGAGTAGTCGGTGCCATTTCCTTCAAAATAGTTAAATGGAACAAGTTAATCATACAGAATATTAAGAGTAGTTAATAGTATTTCGTATCATAATATGAACTCATTTATAAAAGCTTTTTCTTCATATTAGCGTTTTATAAGTTTAAATTCGGGTAGTACCTACCCGTTAAGTTCATACTTAGTAGCTAATATACAATTCAACTACTACAATTCTATATGAAAAACTGATTATAATAATATTTCGCGTTCAAACTTTTATACAATATTTTACAAACTTACAATACCGCTTATTTTACATAAAGCATGAAATATAGCACACAATAACTTTGATACAAGATAGTTGTGAAGACAATTCTAGCTAGTACACAAGTCGTTCAGCAAAGGCAATAAAGACACGTAATTCATACGTCCAGAAACAAGTCATGCATTCTGGTTTTACTAGGACTACTTCCCATCCTTGGTCTTGTGCAACATAACCGTTATGGCCGTTGATAAGACAGCGTGTTGTAACGTCATCAAAGGGACGAGGGTTACGTAATGTCCAACAGTCCCGTAATAATCTAAAAACCTCATTTCTTACCCCAATTACCGACTCCGTCACTTGTGGAAACGTTTTGTTTAATAGTTGTAGCCCGATGTTCTTGTTCTCACTTTGGTGAGAAGCGAACATTACTAATCCGTAAGCATAACATGCTTCTTTATGTTGCATGTTAGCCGCTTTTTCTAAATCACGAAGTCCAATATTCGGATATATTGAGTCAAAATAATTTCTTAACCCGTTGCGTAAAATAGCATTTGGGTTCCCCGCAATATATGCGTCAAAGTAAACACATCGTAACTTATGGGTTTCCCAATGTGATATCCCCCATCTTTCAAACGAAAGTCTCTTATAAACCAAGACATTCTTAGAACGTTCTTCGAATGTCTTACAAACTGATCTCGCCTTAAATAGTTGTGCCGAGGAATTCTGACCGACTCTAGACAAGATTTCATCAATCATGTCTCCGGGTAGGTCTCTTAAAATATTGGGTTGTCTATCCATTTTGCGTTTATATACTGTAAAATAGACAAGAGTTAGATTCATAAAAAAAAAATACTTATTAATACAAGCAATTTTTACATATATCATAAAGCATAAGCACACTATATTACATATATTACACCACATGAATACAACTATCTTATTCCGACTCGCTTGTTTCTTCTTCTTCGGTTTTGGTTCGTTTTGCCAAGTTTCTAGGGATATATGATTTTCCCCTAATATGAGCCGTCGTTATCCACATTGGTTTAGAAAAACCTGGTGGTTTAGAGGTTCCTGGGTCATTGTTACAACTTAAGGACTTCGGGGGTTGACGATACATATAAAGTTCATCGGGGTTGGAATTAGATTTCTCTATTTTTATGCCCTTTCCCTTATTATTTTCTTTTGCCTTTTTAAATTCAGTTGGGGTAATTTCTATAACATCATCGGAATTCTCGTCGGAATCCGATTCATCGGAGAATTGGTAATCCTCCCAATATTTTGCTTCCTTGGCGGAAACACCATTGACCATAATTAACTTTGGTCGGTTGGTTGAGGATTTTCTTTTACTTAACCGTTTTATTATTTCCCCCACCGGTTCTATTTCTTCATCCGGTTCCGATTCTTCTTCCGGTTCCGATTCTTCTTCCGGTTCCGACTCTTCTTCCGGTTCCTCTTCGGGAACTTGTGAATCAGTCCACAAATCATTCCAATTTACATTTGACTCTTCATTATTATTAGGTGAGTCAATGGGACTTGTTCTAGAGGTAGACATCTATCACATAATATCAAACACGTTAAGAGATTAATATATCACATAATATTCATATGTTAAAAATATATAGTTTCCAACAAAAATGTTAAGCAATCATTTTTAAAGAAAACACGGTCGAAGTCCAGACTCACTAATGCATCCTAACAAACTCGATAAGACACACTAATGCAAATTTTCTGGTTCTCTAAGACCAACGCTCTGATACCAACTGAAATGTCCCGTTCTTATTGATTAAAAACGTTCCATATTAATTGATTTCGTTGCGAGGTTTTGACCTCTATATGAGACGTTTTTCAAAGACTGCATTCATTTTTAAAACAAACCATAACCTTTATTTCATAAATAAAGGTTTAAAAAGCTTTACGTAGATTATCAAATAATGATAATCTAAAATATCCTGTTTACACACGACCATTACATAATGGTTTACAATACAAATATGTTACATCGAAATCAGTTTCTTGAATGCAGTTTTTACACAATATCATACAAACATGGACTCCAAATCTTGTCCTTATTTTAGTATGCAACAGCGGAAGCTCTTAATATTCACCTGAGAATAAACATGCTTTAAACGTCAACAAAAATGTTGGTGAGTTATAGGTTTAACCTATATATATCAAATCATAATAATAGACCACAAGATTTCATATTTCAATACACATCCCATACATAGAGATAAAAATCATTCATATGGTGAACACCTGGTAACCGACATTAACAAATGCATATATAAGAATATCCCCATCATTCCGGGACACCCTTCGGATATGATATAAATTTCGAAGTACTAAAGCATCCGGTACTTTGGATGGGGTTTGTTAGGCCCAATAGATCTATCTTTAGGATTCGCGTCAATTAGGGTGTCTGTTCCCTAATTCTTAGATTACCAGACTTAATAAAAAGGGGCATATTTGATTTCGATAATTCAACCATAGAATGTAGTTTCACGTACTTGTGTCTATTTTGTAAATCATTTATAAAACCTGCATGTATTCTCATCCCAAAAATATTAGATTTTAAAAGTGGGACTATAACTCACTTTCACAGATTTTTTTTTTACTTCGTCGGGAAGTAAGACTTGGCCACTGGTTGATTCACGAACCTATAACAATATATACACATACATATATATCAAAGTATGTTCAAAATATATTTACAACACTTTTAATATATTTTGATGTTTTAAGTTTATTAAGTCAGCTGTCCTCGTTAGTAACCTACAACTAGTTGTCCACAGTTAGATGTACAGAAATAAATCGATAAATATTATCTTGAATCAATCCACGACCCAGTGTATACGTATCTCAGTATTGATCACAACTCAAACTATATATATTTTGGAATCAACCTCAACCCTGTATAGCTAACTCCAACATTCACATATAGAGTGTCTATGGTTGTTCCGAAATATATATAGATGTGTCGACATGATAGGTCGAAACATTGTATACGTGTCTATGGTATCTCAAGATTACATAATATATAATACAAGTTGATTAAGTTATGGTTGGAATAGATTTGTTACCAATTTTCACGTAGCTAAAATGAGAAAAATTATCCAATCTTGTTTTACCCATAACTTCTTCATTTTAAATCCGTTTTGAGTGAATCAAATTGCTATGGTTTCATATTGAACTCTATTTTATGAATCTAAACAAAAAAAATATAGGTTTCTAGTCGGAAAAATAAGTTACAAGTCGTTTTTGTAAAGGTAGTCATTTCAGTCGAAAGAACGACGTCTAGATGACCATTTTAGAAAACATACTTCCACTTTGAGTTTAACCATAATTTTTGGATATAGTTTCATGTTCATAATAAAAATCATTTTCTCAGAATAACAACTTTTAAATCAAAGTTTATCATAGTTTTTAATTAACTAACCCAAAACAGCCCGCGGTGTTACTACGACGGCGTAAATCCGGTTTTACGGTGTTTTTCGTGTTTCCAGGTTTTAAATCATTAAGTTAGCATATCATATAGATATAGAACATGTGTGTAGTTAATTTTAAAAGTCAAGTTAGAAGGATTAACTTTTGTTTGCGAACAAGTTTAGAATTAACTAAACTATGTTCTAGTGATTACGAGTTTAAACCTTCGAATAAGATAGCTTTATATGTATGAATCGAATGATGTTATGAACATCATTACTACCTTAAGTTCCTTGGATGAACCTACTGGAAAAGAGAAAAATGGATCTAGCTTCAATGGATCCTTGGATGGCTCAAAGTT
>NC_092343.1:257440000-257452500 GCF_046630445.1 Rutidosis leptorrhynchoides
GTACCCAGATGTTGGGTCGGAAAGTGCATGCTACTAGAGGTTGCCTAGCGAAGCCGGAGAGCGATTACGAGTAACGAGTGACCCTATAAC
Organism: Rutidosis leptorrhynchoides; assembly: GCF_046630445.1. Lineage (NCBI taxonomy): Eukaryota > Viridiplantae > Streptophyta > Magnoliopsida > Asterales > Asteraceae > Rutidosis > Rutidosis leptorrhynchoides. The sequence goes on from NC_092343.1 coordinate 257,440,091, forward strand.
ACGAAGCCAAACACCAAGTCGTGGCCCCGAAAACCAAGTCGTGACCGAGAAATAATAGCCACGGCCTGGTCGTCACCTAGCAAACCAAGTCGCGACTTGGTTTTCCAGGCCACTGCCAAGCTAAATCTAAGTCGCGACTTGGATTTTTAGCCCATTGCCAAGCTAAATCAAGCACGACGCCGTGATTTTGAAAAATTATGATTCCTCAGAAAATCAATGTCTGTTCCTGTCACTTCACTTTTTGTGCAATATGTATATATAGGGGACTGGGTGTTCCTGGACGAGGGCGTGCGAGCTGAGTCACTAGTCGAAATTTGTTCTCGACTACTGTGTGCCAATATACTCCATTCCCGACCGGAATTACCCCTTCTCCTCGGTGGGGAGTTCGTTTTTTGGCTTAAAAAAGCCTAAAAGCGGGCGAGGATCCCGGAGTATTGACGTTCGAGAAGCTAAAGCCCACCACACGTCGATGCTGGACCCTCCTTGGTGGCATGCCGGCTTTCGTGAATGTGCTGTAGGTTTCGTGAATGTGGGTTTGGTTTCGTGAATGTGTGTTGTGGATGATGCTCGTTAATATTTGTGGCCATGTCATGTTGCTTGTTGATCTTGGCTCAGCTTTGATCATTGTTTTAAGATTAACGGGTCTCCTCATTAGGCTTGCACGGTCGGTCCGATTGTATTGCTTGTTCTTCTTTGAATGTTGCGTTACGATTGGATTGTGAGTGTGACCAACGAGATGACGTGACTTGTTAGGCTTGAAACGTGTGCTTGCGATATGGAACGGTTGCGTATATTGATGTGTTTTGTTTCACAGCGATTTAAGGTTTTTCGCATCGTTCGGTGCATCTTGGGGTCATTTTGGCTAGTGGCGGCTTTCCTTGCATTTGAGCTTGGATGGTGGCTACTAGTTGGCGTGGTTTCGGGGATGTCTTACCGTAAAGGTGCATGAGTGGTGTTTGGTTTGTTACGGGTGGTTGGCTCCTTGCTTGCGCAACCAACTTCCACCTGGCATTCCTCTTCAGTTTTGCTTCATTGCCTCGATGGCACTGATTGCACGTTGGGTTTTCTGTGTTGCATGCCTAATTGATGGTATCGTGTGACGAATCTATTGTTTTTGTCGTCTTTTGTCGCACTTGCGATGCGAGATGAATCATAAAGCAGCCTTTGTGATCCACTCTTTCGATGCACTTGCATTGATTTTGTGGCTCATTGAGTGATTGCTTGGTCTCATGGATATGGAACTTTTTGTGGGCATGTGATCTTTTATTAGATCATCGTTTTCCCAAGCAAAGCTATTTCAAATACGATTTCCTATCATGTTCAAACGAACGTGGTAGGGATTATCGAATATGAATGCTACCTGGTTGATCCTGCCAGTTGAAATGTCCCGTTCTTATTGATTAAAAACGTTCCATATTAATTGATTTCGTTGCGAGGTTTTGACCTCTATATGAGACGTTTTTCAAAGACTGCATTCATTTTTAAACAAACCATAACCTTTATTTCATCAATAAAGGTTTAAAAAGCTTTACGTAGATTATCAAATAATGATAATCTAAAATATCCTGTTTACACACGACCATTACATAATGGTTTACAATACAAATATGTTACAACAAAATAAGTTTCTTGAATGCAGTTTTTACACAATATCTTACAAGCATGGACTCCAAATCTTGTCCTTATTTAAGTATGCGACAGCGGAAGCTCTTAATATTCACCTGAGAATAAACATGCTTAAAACGTCAACAAAAATGTTGGTGAGTTATAGGTTTAACCTATATATATCAAATCGTAACAATAGACCACAAGATTTCATATTTCAATACACATCCCATACATAGAGATAAAAATCATTCATATGGTGAACACCTGGTAACCGACAATAACAAGATGCATATATAAGAATATCCCCATCATTCCGGGACACCCTTCGGATATGATATAAATTTCGAAGTACTAAAGCATCCGGTACTTTGGATGGGGTTTGTTAGGCCCAATAGATCTATCTTTAGGATTCGCGTCAATTAGGGTGTCTGTTCCCTAATTCTTAGATTACCAGACTTAATAAAAAGGGGCATATTCGATTTAGATAATTCAACCATAGAATGTAGTTTCACGTACTTGTGTCTATTTTGTAAAACATTTATAAAACCTGCATGTATTCTCATCCCAAAAATATTAGATTTTAAAAGTGGGACTATAACTCACTTTCACAGATTTTTACTTCGTCGGGAAGTAAGACTTGGCCACTGGTTGATTCACGAACCTATAACAATATATACATATATATCAAAGTATGTTCAAAATATATTTACAACACTTTTAATATATTTTGATGTTTTAAGTTTATTAAGTCAGCTGTCCTCGTTAGTAACCTACAACTAGTTGTCCACAGTTAGATGTACAGAAATAAATCGATAAATATTATCTTGAATCAATCCACGACCCAGTGTATACGTATCTCAGTATTGATCACAACTCAAACTATATATATTTTGGAATCAACCTCAACCCTGTATAGCTAACTCCAACATTCACATATAGAGTGTCTATGGTTGTTCCGAAATATATATAGATGTGTCGACATGATAGGTCGAAACATTGTATACGTGTCTATGGTATCTCAAGATTACATAATATATAATACAAGTTGATTAAGTTATGGTTGGAATAGATTTGTTACCAATTTTCACGTAGCTAAAATGAGAAAAATTATCCAATCTTGTTTTACCCATAACTTCTTCATTTTAAATCCGTTTTGAGTGAATCAAATTGCTATGGTTTCATATTGAACTCTATTTTATGAATCTAAACCAAAAAAGTATAGGTTTCTAGTCGAAAAAATAAGTTACAAGTCGTTTTTGTAAAGGTAGTCATTTCAGTCGAAAGAACGACGTCTAGATGACCATTTTAGAAAACATACTTCCACTTTGAGTTTAACCATAATTTTAGGATATAGTTTCATGTTCATAATAAAAATCATTTTCTCAGAATAACAACTTTTAAATCAAAGTTTATCATAGTTTTTAATTAACTAACCCAAAACAGCCCGCGGTGTTACTACGACGGCGTAAATCCGGTTTTACGGTGTTTTTCGTGTTTCCAGGTTTTAAATCATTAAGTTAGCATATCATATAGATATAGAACATGTGTTTAGTTGATTTTAAAAATCAAGTTAGAAGGATTAACTTTTGTTTGCGAACAAGTTTAGAATTAACTAAACTATGTTCTAGTGATTACAAGTTTAAACCTTCGAATAAGATAGCTTTATATGTATGAATCGAATGATGTTATGAACATCATTACTACCTTAAGTTCCTTGGATGAACCTACTGGAAAAGAGAAAAATGGATCTAGCTTCAATGGATCCTTGGATGGCTCAAAGTTCTTGAAGCAAAATCATGACACGAAAACAAGTTCAAGTAAGATCATCACTTGAAATAAGATTGTTATAGTTATAGAAATTGAACCAAAGTTTGAATATGATTATTACCTTGTATTAGAATGATAACCTACTGTAAGAAACAAAGATTTCTTGAGGTTGGATGATCACCTTACAAGATTGGAAGTGAGCTAGCAAACTTGAAAGTATTCTTGATTTTATGAAACTAGAACTTTTGGAATTTATGAAGAACACTTAGAACTTGAAGATAGAACTTGAGAGAGTTCAATTAGATGAAGAAAATTGAAGAATGAAAGTGTTTGTAGGTGTTTTTGGTCGTTGGTGTATGGATTAGATATAAAGGATATGTAATTTTGTTTTCATGTAAATAAGTCATGAATGATTACTCATATTTTTGTAATCTTATGAGATATTTCATGCTAGTTGCCAAATGATGGTTCCCACATGTGTTAGGTGACTCACATGGGCTGCTAAGAGCTGATCATTGGAGTGTATATACCAATAGTACATACATCTAAAAGCTGTGTATTGTACGAGTACGAATACGGGTGCATACGAGTAGAATTGTTGATGAAACTGAACGAGAATGTAATTGTAAGCATTTTTGTTAAGTAGAAGTATTTTGATAAGTGTATTGAAGTCTTTCAAAAGTGTATAAATACATATTAAAACACTACATGTATATACATTTTAACTGAGTCGTTAAGTCATCGTTAGTCGTTACATGTAAGTGTTGTTTTGAAACCTTTAGGTTAACGATCTTGTTAAATGTTGTTAACCCAATGTTTATAATATCAAAAGAGATTTTAAATTATTATATTATCATGATATTATGATGTACGAATATCTCTTAATATGATATATATACATTAAATGTCGTTACAACGATAAACGTTACATATATGTCTCGTTTCAAAATCATTAAGTTAGTAGTCTTGTTTTTACATATGTAGTTCATTGTTAATATAATTAATGATATGTTTACTTATCATAATATCATGTTAACTATATATATAACCATATATATGTCATCATATAGTTTTTTTTACAAGTTTTAACGTTCGTGAATCACCGGTCAACTTGGGTGGTCAATTGTCTATATGAAACCTATTTCAATTAATCAAGTCTTAACAAGTTTGATTGCTTAACATGTTGGAAACATTTAATCATGTAAACATCAATCTCAATTAATATATATAAACATGGAAAAGTTCGGGTCACTACAGTACCTACCCGTTAAATAAATTTCGTCCCGAAATTTTAAGCTGTTGAAGGTGTTGACGAATCTTCTGGAAATAGATGCGGGTATTTCTTCTTCATCTGATCTTCACGCTCCCAGGTGAACTCGGGTCCTCTACGAGCATTCCATCGAACCTTAACAATTGGTATCTTGTTTTGCTTAAGTCTTTTAACCTCACGATCCATTATTTCGACGGGTTCTTCGATGAATTGGAGTTTTTCGTTGATTTGGATTTCATCTAACGGAATAGTGAGATCTTCTTTAGCAAAACATTTCTTCAAATTCGAGACGTGGAAAGTGTTATGTACAGCCGCGAGTTGTTGAGGTAACTCAAGTCGGTAAGCTACTGGTCCGACACGATCAATAATCTTGAATGGTCCAATATACCTTGGATTTAATTTCCCTCGTTTACCAAATCGAACAACGCCTTTCCAAGGTGAAACTTTAAGCATGACCATCTCTCCAATTTCAAATTCTATATCTTTTCTTTTAATGTCAGCGTAGCTCTTTTGTCGACTTTGGGCGGTTTTCAACCGTTGTTGAATTTGGATGATCTTCTCGGTAGTTTCTTGTATAATCTCCGGACCCGTAATCTGTCTATCCCCCACCTCACTCCAACAAATCGGAGACCTGCACTTTCTACCATAAAGTGCTTCAAACGGCGCCATCTCAATGCTTGAATGGTAGCTGTTGTTGTAGGAAAATTCTGCTAACGGTAGATGTCGATCCCAACTGTTTCCGAAATCAATAACACATGCTCGTAGCATGTCTTCAAGCGTTTGTATCGTCCTTTCGCTCTGCCCATCAGTTTGTGGATGATAGGCAGTACACATGTCTAGACGAGTTCCTAATGCTTGCTGTAATGTCTGCCAGAATCTTGAAATAAATCTGCCATCCCTATCAGAGATAATAGAGATTGGTATTCCATGTCTAGAGACGACTTCCTTCAAATACAGTCGTGCTAACTTCTCCATCTTGTCATCTTCTCTTATTGGTAGGAAGTGTGCTGATTTGGTGAGACGATCAACTATTACCCAAATAGTATCAAAACCACTTGCAGTCCTTGGCAATTTAGTGATGAAATCCATGGTAATGTTTTCCCATTTCCATTCCGGGATTTCGGGTTGTTGAAGTAGACCTGATGGTTTCTGATGCTCAGCTTTGACCTTAGAACACGTCAAACATTCTCCTACGTATTTAGCAACATCGGCTTTCATACCCGGCCACCAAAAATGTTTCTTGAGATCCTTGTACATCTTTCCCGTTCCAGGATGTATTGAGTATCTGGTTTTATGAGCTTCTCTAAGTACCATTTCTCTCATATCTCCAAATTTTGGTACCCAAATCCTTTCAGCCCTATACCGGGTTCCGTCTTCCCGAATATTAAGATGCTTCTCCGATCCTTTGGGTATTTCATCCTTTAAATTTCCCTCTTTTAAAACTCCTTGTTGCGCCTCCTTTATTTGAGTAGTAATGTTATTATGAATCATTATATTCATAGATTTTACTCGAATGGGTTCTCTATCCTTCCTGCTCAAGGCATCGGCTACCACATTTGCCTTCCCCGGGTGGTAACGAATCTCAAAATCGTAATCATTCAATAATTCAATCCACCTACGCTGCCTCATATTCAGTTGTTTCTGATTAAATATGTGTTGAAGACTTTTGTGGTCGGTATATATAATACTTTTGACCCCATATAAGTAGTGCCTCCAAGTCTTTAATGCAAAAACAACCGCGCCTAATTCCAAATCATGCGTCGTATAATTTTGTTCGTGAATCTTCAATTGTCTAGACGCATAAGCAATCACCTTCGTTCGTTGCATTAATACACAACCGAGACCTTGCTTTGATGCGTCACAATAAATCACAAAATCATCATTCCCTTCAGGCAATGACAATATAGGTGCCGTAGTTAGCTTTTTCTTCAATAACTGAAACGCTTTCTCTTGTTCATCATTCCATTCAAATTTCTTCCCTTTATGCGTTAATGCAGTCAAGGGTTTTGCTATTCTGGAAAAGTCTTGGATGAACCTTCTGTAGTAACCAGCTAGTCCTAAAAACTGGCGTATGTGTTTCGGAGTTTTCGGGGTTTCCCACTTTTCAACAGTTTCTATCTTTGCCGGATCCACCTTAATACCTTCTTTGTTCACTATGTGACCGAGGAATTGAACTTCTTCCAACCAAAATGCACACTTTGAAAACTTAGCGTACAATTCTTCCTTCCTCAATACTTCTAACACCTTTCTCAAATGTTCACCGTGTTCTTGGTCATTCTTTGAGTAAATAAGTATGTCATCAATGAAAACAATGACAAACTTGTCAAGGTATGGTCCACACACTCGGTTCATAAGGTCCATGAACACAGCTGGTGCATTAGTTAAACCAAACGGCATGACCATAAACTCGTAATGACCGTAACGTGTTCTGAAAGCAGTCTTTGGAATATCATCTTCTTTCACCCGCATTTGATGATACCCGGAACGTAAGTCAATCTTTGAATAAACAGACGAGCCTTGTAGTTGATCAAATAAGTCGTCGATTCTCGGTAGTGGGTAGCGGTTCTTGATGGTAAGTTTGTTCAACTCTCGGTAGTCGATACACAACCTGAATGTACCATCTTTCTTCTTGACAAACAAAACAGGAGCTCCCCACGGTGATGTGCTTGGTCGAATGAAACCACGCTCTAAAAGTTCTTGTAATTGGCTTTGCAGTTCTTTCATCTCGCTGGGTGCGAGTCTGTAAGGAGCACGAGCTATTGGTGCAGCTCCTGGTACAAGATCTATTTGAAATTCAACGGATCGATGTGGGGGTAATCCCGGTAATTCTTTCGGAAATACATCGGGAAATTCTTTTGCAATTGGAACATCATTGATGCTCTTTTCTTCAGTTTGTACTTTCTCGACGTGTGCTAGAACAGCATAGCAACCTTTTCTTATTAGTTTTTGTGCCTTCAAATTACTAATAAGATGTAGCTTCGTGTTGCCCTTTTCTCCGTACACCATTAAGGGTTTTCCTTTTTCTCGTATAATGCGAATTGCATTTTTGTAACAAACGATCTCCGCTTTCACTTCTTTCAACCAGTCCATACCGATTATCACATCAAAACTCCCTAACTCTACTGGTATCAAATCAATCTTAAATGTTTCGCTAACCAGTTTAATTTCTCGATTCCGACATATATTATCTGCTGAAATTAATTTACCATTTGCTAATTCGAGTAAAAATTTACTATCCAAAGGCGTCAATGGACAACTTAATTTAGCACAAAAATCTCTACTCATATAGCTTCTATCCGCACCCGAATCAAATAAAACGTAAGCAGATTTATTGTCAATAAGAAACGTACCCGTAACAAGCTCCGGGTCTTCCTGTGCCTCTACCGCATTAATATTGAAAACTCTTCCACGGCCTTGTCCATTCGTGTTCTCCTGGTTCGGGCAATTTCTAATAATGTGGCCTGGTTTTCCACATTTATAACAAACTACATTGGCATAACTTGCTCCGACACTACTTGCTCCGCCATTACTCGTTCCGACACCATTTGTTCCTTTCGTTCTATTAACCCCTGGTCCGTAGACCTCACACTTCGCCGCACTATGACCATTTCTTTTACACTTGTTGCAAAATTTGGTGCAGAACCCCGAGTGATTCTTTTCACACCTTTGGCATAGTTGCTTTTGATTGTTGTTGTTGTTGCGGTTATTATTGTTGTTGGGATGATTGTTGTAGTTGCTGTTGTTGTTGTTGTTGTTGTTGTTGGGCCGTTTGTTGTAGTTGCGATTGATGTTGCGATTGTTGGGATAATTGTTGCGATTATTGTTGTAATTGCTGTTGTTGTTGTATTGGTGATTCTTATCACCGTTTTCCTCCCACTTTCTTTTGACTTGCTTCACATTGGCCTCTTCAGCAGTCTGTTCTTTAATTCTTTCTTCAATCTGGTTCACTAGTTTGTGAGCCATTCTACATGCCTGTTGTATGGAGGCGGGCTCGTGTGAACTTATATCTTCTTGGATTCTTTCCGGTAATCCTTTCACAAACGCGTCGATCTTCTCTTCCTCATCTTCGAATGCTCCCGGACACAATAGGCACAATTCTGTGAATCGTCTTTCGTACGTGGTAATATTAAATCCTTGGGTTCGTAACCCTCTAAGTTCTGTCTTGAGCTTATTGACCTCGGTTCTGGGACGGTACTTCTCGTTCATCAAGTGCTTGAATGCTGACCACGGTAGTGCGTACGCATCATCTTGTCCCACTTGCTCTAGATAGGTATTCCACCATGTTAACGCAGAACCTGTGAAGGTATGCGTAGCGTACTTCACTTTGTCCTCTTCAGTACACTTACTTATGGCAAACACCGATTCAACCTTCTCGGTCCACCGTTTCAATCCGATCGGTCCTTCGGTTCCATCAAATTCCAAAGGTTTGCAGGCAGTGAATTCTTTGTAGGTGCATCCTACACGATTTCCTGTACTGCTAGATCCAAGGTTATTGTTGGTATGTAGCGCAGCCTGTACTGCGGCTATGTTTGAAGCTAGAAAAGTACGGAATTCCTCTTCATTCATATTCACGGTGTGTCGAGTAGTCGGTGCCATTTCCTTCAAAATAGTTAAATGGAACAAGTTAATCATACAGAATATTAAGAGTAGTTAATAGTATTTCGTAGCATAATATGAACTCATTTATAAAAGCTTTTTCTTCATATTAGCGTTTTATAAGTTTAAATTCGGGTAGTACCTACCCGTTAAGTTCATACTTAGTAGCTAATATACAATTCAACTACTACAATTCTATATGAAAAACTGATTGTAATAATATTTCGCGTTCAAACTTTTATACAATATTTTACAAACTTACAATACCGCTTATTTTACATAAAGCATGAAATATAGCACACAATAACTTTGATACAAGATAGTTGTGAAGACAATTCTAGCTAGTACACAAGTCGTTCGGCAAAGGCAATAAAGACACGTAATTCATACGTCCAGAAACAAGTCATGCATTCTGGTTTTACTAGGACTACTTCCCATCCTTGGTCTTGTGCAACATAACCGTTATGGCCGTTGATAAGACAGCGTGTTGTAACGTCATCAAAGGGACGAGGGTTACGTAATGTCCAACAGTCCCGTAATAATCTAAAAACCTCATTTCTTACCCCAATTACCGACTCCGTCACTTGTGGAAACGTTTTGTTTAATAGTTGTAGCCCGATGTTCTTGTTCTCACTTTGGTGAGAAGCGAACATTACTAATCCGTAAGCATAACATGCTTCTTTATGTTGCATGTTAGCCGCTTTTTCTAAATCACGAAGTCCAATATTCGGATATATTGAGTCAAAATAATTTCTTAACCCGTTGCGTAAAATAGCATTTGGGTTCCCCGCAATATATGCGTCAAAGTAAACACATCGTAACTTATGGGTTTCCCAATGTGATATCCCCCATCTTTCAAACGAAAGTCTCTTATAAACCAAGACATTCTTGGAACGTTCTTCGAATGTCTTACAAACTGATCTCGCCTTAAATAGTTGTGCCGAAGAATTCTGGCCGACTCTAGACAAGATTTCATCAATCATGTCTCCGGGTAGGTCTCTTAGAATATTGGGTTGTCTATCCATTTTGTGTTTTTAAACTGTAAAATAGACAAGAGTTAGATTCATAAAAAAAATACTTATTAATACAAGCAATTTTTACATATATCATAAAGCATAAGAACACTATATTCCATATATTACACCACACGAATACAACTATCTTATTCCGACTCGCTCGTTTCTTCTTCTTCGGTTTTGGTTCGTTTTGCCAAGTTTCTAGGGATATATGATGTTCCCCTAATACGAGCCGTCGTTGTCCACATTGGTTTAGAAAAACCTGGTGGTTTAGAGGTTCCCGGGTCATTGTTACAACTTAAGGACTTCGGGGGTTGACGATACATATAAAGTTCATCGGGGTTGGAATTAGATTTCTCTATTTTTATGCCCTTTCCCTTATTATTTTCTTTTGCCTTTTTAAATTCAGTTGGGGTAATTTCTATAACATCATCGGAATTCTCGTCGGAATCCGATTCATCGGAGAATTGGTAATCCTCCCAATATTTTGCTTCCTTGGCGGAAACACCATTGACCATAATTAACTTTGGTCGGTTGGTTGAGGATTTTCTTTTAATTAACCGTTTTATTATTTCCCCCACCGGTTCTATTTCTTCATCCGGTTCCGATTCTTCTTCCGGTTCCGATTCTTCTTCCGGTTCCGACTCTTCTTCCGGTTCCTCTTCGGGAACTTGTGAATCAGTCCACAAATCATTCCAATTTACATTTGACTCTTCATTATTATTAGGTGAGTCAATGGGACTTGTTCTAGAGGTAGACATCTATCACATAATATCAAACACGTTAAGAGATTAATATATCACATAATATTCATATGTTAAAAATATATAGTTTCCAACAAAAATGTTAAGCAATCATTTTTAAAGAAAACACGGTCGAAGTCCAGACTCACTAATGCATCCTAACAAACTCGATAAGACACACTAATGCAAATTTTCTGGTTCTCTAAGACCAACGCTCTGATACCAACTGAAATGTCCCGTTCTTATTGATTAAAAACGTTCCATATTAATTGATTTCGTTGCGAGGTTTTGACCTCTATATGAGACGTTTTTCAAAGACTGCATTCATTTTTAAACAAACCATAACCTTTATTTCATCAATAAAGGTTTAAAAAGCTTTACGTAGATTATCAAATAATGATAATCTAAAATATCCTGTTTACACACGACCATTACATAATGGTTTACAATACAAATATGTTACAACAAAATAAGTTTCTTGAATGCAGTTTTTACACAATATCTTACAAGCATGGACTCCAAATCTTGTCCTTATTTAAGTATGCGACAGCGGAAGCTCTTAATATTCACCTGAGAATAAACATGCTTAAAACGTCAACAAAAATGTTGGTGAGTTATAGGTTTAACCTATATATATCAAATCGTAACAATAGACCACAAGATTTCATATTTCAATACACATCCCATACATAGAGATAAAAATCATTCATATGGTGAACACCTGGTAACCGACAATAACAAGATGCATATATAAGAATATCCCCATCATTCCGGGACACCCTTCGGATATGATATAAATTTCGAAGTACTAAAGCATCCGGTACTTTGGATGGGGTTTGTTAGGCCCAATAGATCTATCTTTAGGATTCGCGTCAATTAGGGTGTCTGTTCCCTAATTCTTAGATTACCAGACTTAATAAAAAGGGGCATATTCGATTTAGATAATTCAACCATAGAATGTAGTTTCACGTACTTGTGTCTATTTTGTAAAACATTTATAAAACCTGCATGTATTCTCATCCCAAAAATATTAGATTTTAAAAGTGGGACTATAACTCACTTTCACAGATTTTTACTTCGTCGGGAAGTAAGACTTGGCCACTGGTTGATTCACGAACCTATAACAATATATACATATATATCAAAGTATGTTCAAAATATATTTACAACACTTTTAATATATTTTGATGTTTTAAGTTTATTAAGTCAGCTGTCCTCGTTAGTAACCTACAACTAGTTGTCCACAGTTAGATGTACAGAAATAAATCGATAAATATTATCTTGAATCAATCCACGACCCAGTGTATACGTATCTCAGTATTGATCACAACTCAAACTATATATATTTTGGAATCAACCTCAACCCTGTATAGCTAACTCCAACATTCACATATAGAGTGTCTATGGTTG